>NC_092178.1:36544346-36844346 GCF_045791955.1 Oncorhynchus clarkii lewisi | reverse complement strand
AACTGGGAGACCAGTCAGGTTCGATGTAAAGATGAGCAGAGAAATAGAGATCCTGCTCCAGAGCGCTCAGGACCTCCGACCGGTGTGAAGCTTCACCTTCCAACAGGACAGCGACCCAAAGCACACAGCCAAGACCGCGCTGGAGTTCCTGAGTGTTCCTGAATGCGCAGAGGGGTGTTCAACAATTTCATGACTGGTTTTGTTGTGAAAAACAAGAACGGGGTTGGAGAGCCATGGCGTAGTGAGTTTGGCTGGAATATAACTTGTTTGCCGCAGCGAGAGGTTGTCTGCTCCTCAAACAGTGGTTGACGTGTGAGTTGAAAGAAGTATTCTTTATAAGTCGAGACATTTCTATATCTATAAACCTGTGTGAAAGCAGAGTTTTGATAGTTGCCACTAACAAAGAGGATCCCAGCTGCTACTATATTTCTCTGCTGCTGATATTAAGAACATGCTTGGCTGTAAAACCGGAGTAGCCTACCTGGCATGGTTGACAAATGAACTGTGGGAAAGTGGCCTCCATTCGCTATTCAAGTGCATGCAGCTAACAACTGATTTTGACCCTGTTCCTGCACATTTGATAATAGGCCATTCAATATCTAAACAAATGTTACATATTAGTAAAGACAAGAAAATGTAGACTCGTTTGATTGGGTGAAAACATGATCACTTGATGAGAGAACGTGTGCAACCTGAGGCAAGGAACAGAGCGCAAACTTTTTTTAGCTACTTTCTCAAATAATCAATCGACTATAGTCGCACCATGCAGCCCATGTGTTTTTGATTTCTAAGACATTCTAAGGGTTTGTCTCATTCCCAACTAAAGTTGCCAAATAACTCTAAATCTAGCATATAGGATCTGTTTCAAATATTCACTTTTGCGCTCAACATAGCCACTTCATATGCACACTCTCTAGCTGACACGGGGGAAAAAGTATCCTTTCTGTTTTTATTCTTCTTACTATAAAATAATAGCACTGGATTTAAGCATAAATGAACAAGCATGGAGCATAGGCCAGAGAACATAGTTGGTTGACTCGTATTCTGTTCTTCCGTAGAAAAAAAATCTTCAGACTTTGTTTCTTTAGACCTGCCTAAAATAAATAATGGCTGCAGTGTTGTATATTAAATAGGTTTATTAGACTTTTACAAATGTATATGTTCCATGTGTGTGGCGGCCTGGAGATGCTCAACGTGTCTGTTAGTTACCGTAAGACTGGAAGTCAATTGCATGACAATAACCGGCTGATAGTTTCATGACTGCCACAGCCCCTATGCATGACAAATCCCCGGAAGGAATAACTGAGTTACAATACAATCTCCTAATGATTTGGATCATGTCGTGCATCTTGACGATATCAAATGGAATCCATTCCGTGCAGTTGGTGAAGCTCACCCAAGGGTTTCCTGACTTTCGCAGGCATTCCAGAACCACTTCAACACCTGAATAGTGTGTCACTCTGCCTTTTTCTTCAGTGGTATTCAGCAACAACAACAAAAACATTTTCGCTAGTCTGCAGTAATTGTAGCACCTCTCTGAGTCTCCGAACAGGGATCCTAAGCAGTGTGCCGCGCCCCACCTCTGCCTCCTTTATCCCGCCCCGCCATCATCAGCTCGCCTTCTCTCCCCTCTATTCAGTCGGCTTCAAATGAGTCTTGACAGCCCTCATTAATTGTGTATGATAACACAGGTCCCCCTTTTGCACATGATAGGTCACACCGCTTGGAGAGGGAGGAGCAGGTCTCTGTAAATGTCGTCAGTGAGTGCCTCTCTGCGGATCCCTTGTCTTTTCTCTCCCACTCTCGAGGGGGATATCTGCCAGCCGCTCCCTCTCCAGAGTCGTAGATAAGATTTTGAGGGCTGAATAAATGTGACACTGCTTAACCATAGGGCTCTGTCAAGCCAATAAACCGCCCTTTGTTACTGTAGAGAAATGGACCGGGCACATTTTTTACGCTGACGGGCCTAAATGTGACGCTATATGTGGGGTGGGGGGGGGGGTGCAGACTACAGAGAGCCCAGCATCTGTTCTGGGGGCAACCAAACAGTGATTACTTCAGCGTTTGTTTTAACTGAAGTAGAGTTAGCCGAGGCTCTAGCTCAATCCCCAGGTCAGGGAAACTGGGTTGGATGATTTGGGAGAGAGGTGCAATAAGACTATGGTCGATAAAGTTTAGCACGCCTAGGCTCTGACTAGCTAATTAAAAACGAGAAGCACGTCAGGCAGAGACGAGCCAAAGTCCGCTGGACTTGTCTCTGCCTGGCGTATAGCATACATCAGGGCATCACTCACACTTAGACACAGCCCCTCTGACTTCAGAAAGGTTTCACACGAGCCTAATTAGGCCCGGGTGTCATGAGTTTATAGGCAGAGAGCTGTAAGCTTTGAACTGGGCAATTAGTCAGTATTTTGGTGGAGAAGATCGCCTTACCTGGTTTTCCCAATTGTAAATCCAGAGCAGATTCAATTAACTTGACTCACTCTTGTGGTATGTCAAGCATGTGGATGCAGCAAGCCAACACTTACTTGACGTATCACTCTCCTGCCTGACCTGTGGAGTTCCAACTAACTGCTCGATGAATAAGTTAGAGTACATTATGGTTGATTTTAAAAGTTTATTCCCAGTGTGTTGTCTTATCCTGGATATAAAATGCAAGTATCCCATCCATATGTGTGAAGGTGCCATAAATGTTCCATTACAGCCCCTCTTAACTTGTCTCTCTCTCTCTCTCTCTCTCTCTCTCTCTCTCTCTCTCTCTCTCTCTCTCTCTCTCTCTCTCTCTCTCTCTCTCTCTCTCTCTCTCTCTCTCTCTCTCTCTCTCTCTCTCTCTCTCTCTCTCTCTCTCTCTCTCTCTCTCTCTCTCTCTCTCTCTAGGTATATCCAGGTTTGATGGTCACCGCAGGCCTTATACACTACGTACTGAACCTGCTCCACTTGACGGTGCACATCCGGGATGTGTGCGTCTTCCTGGCGCCCGTGTTCAGTGGCCTGACATCCATCTCCACCTTTCTGCTGACGCGGGAACTGTGGAACCAGGGGGCGGGGCTTCTGGCTGCCTGCTTTATCGCCATTGTTCCCGGGTACATCTCCCGCTCGGTGGCCGGCTCCTTCGACAACGAGGGCATTGCCATCTTCGCCCTCCAGTTCACCTACTACCTTTGGGTAAGCCTGCCTCTTCCGGTTTGAACTTCCATCCTTTAGAAGCCCCTTTGAGATCCTTTATGCGGGTGTTATGCGGGTGTTTCTCAATATGGGTACTACCGTGTGCCCCACTCTCATGCTCTCTGAGGCTGTTCTCTTGAGTACGTTCTTGTGAGGACGACAGTGTGGAGAATGCGTAAAACATTGCATTTGAGATGCACTCGCACTCCCCATACTGCATTACCTCACGCTGCTCCTCCCCGTTCACTGAGCATTTTTTCCCAGCCAGGGCAATGGCAATAGAGGAGATATACACAAAGCAAACATTTGACTTCAATACTATCAGTTAGCTAGCTATATGTGAATCATAATAATGTAACTAACCAGATTAACAGGCAAAAAAAATTCCTAAAACGAATTATGCAAGGTTGATTCTTTGTGGGTAACTAGCTAGCTATTGACTTGCAATCTACACACACTACAGTAGGTATTGTAGACAGGTAAGCATCCCAAAAAGCATCCCAAAATTCACACAGCATGTATTAACATATCAAGATAAAATATTGTAGTCCGGCATCATATGAGATGTGAATAGGCAACATTTCATTCCAAAGTCGGAGTGTATTTTTTTCTCTTTCAGCTCAAATAATGGCCACCATTAATTTCCAAAAAATGTTGCGTAATTTTTGACGTGGTTACGTCATATTTGTTTCAAAATATGTACAAACGGAGTGCGCATTCGTGAAGCGTGCTCCGTTTCACCTACTTTGATTTGGACTCGTACTCTGACTAAATTTGCGTGCTCGGAGAAAGATAGTATGCATTTAGAGAAACGTCCTACATTTAGGGGTCGGTTTCCCAGGCACAGATTAAGCCTAGTCCTGGACTATAAAAAACAAGTTCAATGGAGGATCTCCATAATAAATATATATGTTTTTAGTCCAGAACTAGGCTACATCTGTGTCTGGGAAAACTGTCTCTTGATCTTTCTCAGTGTGTTTTTCGATTTGTATACCCATGGCCCATTTGATGTGAAGAGGGACGTTCTATTTGACAAGATTTGCAGTCAATGCGCTAATAGCTGCTTTGGCGTGGTTAAATTATTGCTACACTGTGAATCTTCACTCAGTCTCCTGACTGTCTGGTTTCAGTCGCTGCCGGTGATCTTAAAAATACAGAGATATTTAAGGTTGGAGGTGAAATGCATTTATTTACCATACTTGAACAGTGCATTCACTTGAACAGTAACCCCTTTTTTTATTTTCTCTCATCACCCAAAAAACTGCCCTGATAGGCTTAGCGGAATGTCGGAGAATATGACCAGACATTGGATAAGCTAACGTACACGAGGTGAAAGGATTATGAGCACAAGGGCTTAAGACACCATGGAAATGGACCATCTGCTGTAGGAGGATTCTAGGCAAAAGAATCTCCCATATTCACATTATTTGCCCTCCGTGCATGTCCTCTCCCTTCAATCACAATATAGTCACAGCCTCACACACACCGCTCTACTCCCTCCCACATTTTGTACATTATGCTCCCTGATGACTTGAGGCCGAGGCAGGTGCGTGCAACTTATACCCACAGATTAAATTGAAGTGCATTGTAAATGGGCAAATTCGGCATTAATCAGCATTCGTTTCCCCCCCTTATCAAAGTCGACCTTGGCAGGGGGCGCCTGGCTCCCCATCAGTTCCCTCGATTCATTTCACTCGGGTGGCATTTAAGCCTCTCCAGACAAGCTGAGAATCGTAAGGATCCCCTCCACACCAAGTCATCCTCAAGGATTTTTCAGGGTTAAAACTGAACAGCGCTCCTAACAAACGGGGAGCGACTTTTTATTTAAATGTTTTCCTTCCCTCCTCCCAAGGACACACCGGCATTCACTCAGGTAAATGTGGCGCGTGCTCTCTCCCACCATGCTTCACTTGTTTTTTTTGTCACCAGTGGCAAGCTCTGCAGGACTCTGTGTGTTGTTCCTGAACTTCTCCGTCTCTGCATTTATCAGTCAGTAGATTTCTTTCAGCTTGACACTTGACCAACGAAGTACGGACATATTGAACTCCCGAGGGGACTTAAGACCCCAAAGGTCGCTTCCATGTCATGCCTCTGGAGTGTCACGTTAACTCAAGCGAGTGTGACTGAGCTGACAACTCCTCCACTTGGTTTGAAGTGCCTCGGCTTTCATCAACCAGCCACACACCCTGGAGTTGTGCCACAGAGGACCTCCCACATTATGGGTGTGATTGTCAGTCATGACTGGCTCCTGACCCAGGGGGGCTCCACCACTGTTGTGATAGGAAACGCAGACAGACAATGTATAGTTTGCTCATTATTTATTAGTTTGCTCAATATTATGCATTTACTTGCGTACTGCTAAAACGCTACCGGGGACATTGTCTTTTTAATGCTAGTATGATTTACTTGGGAACCTGCAGTGTCTGCTTGTGATGAAGTGTTTTCCTTGTCATAAGCCGCCTTCTCTGTCATAATTTCACAATGATTAGATACGGATCATTTTTCTATTTGGTTTAGGCAGAGCTTTTGCATCTGCAGTGTCATAAGGGCTTTTAATTGTCATTTCACATGGACCACGTCTGTCTTTAAAACGAACCAACACGACGAGTGCATCCCAAATGGCATCCTACTTCCTATATAGTGCACTTTTGTTAACCAGAGCCCTATGGGCCCTGGGCAAAAGTAGTGCGCACTATAGGGAATAGGGTGCCATGATTTGGAATGCAGACAATGAGTGTTCCAGGTGGCCCCCACCGGCAAGAGCCCCGAAAAAACTATCATCCTGGCTACGCGTCACTGCTTTCCATTATAAGTCTCATTTACCCACTTTTATCTTAGTGCTTTCACCCTCTCTCTCTTTCTCTTTAGCCGATCCCTCCTCGCAGGCTGAAATAGGAGCCTCTCCCAGGCTTTTTCTCCAATCTTCATTATCCCTCTCCTTCATTTTATCTGCTAATAACCCATTCAACTCCAGCTGCTTAATCTGCCCCCCCCTCCCTCCCTAATCTATAATTGAATCCTCTCGCACCCCAGAGACCTGCCCCTTTTAACACTAGCACTCCCCGCTACCCTCCCCTAACCCCTCTCCACTGTGCTTACATTGTTGTCACACTAATTTCACAGTTTCTCCAGGCTCACATTTAATTAGCCCCGCTTGTATCGCTGTGTGAGGGAAGTAAACGAGAGATGTATTTGAACATGAGCGATCACATGGCCGTGTGAGGAGTAGAGACGTATTTCAACCTGACCATGCAAATGCTCTGCGTGGTAGTCTCGGGCCCTGGTAGGTTCTATGCTAGCTCCCGTTTAATTGTCTGTGGCACTGAGAAGGCTAAAAAAAGGCTTCTGGTGTTCCTCAGTTGCCTACATCTTTATCAGTTCCCTCAATATTACCTGTGAGGAGATGTGTAGTTTCACACTTGGGTCAAAACCAGATGGCGCCTCGTCACGCGCGTTCGCGCCGACATGGTAACTGTTTTGGGTTGGTTTTAAAAATCGATGGGAGGATGGAGGTTTTCGCTGGTCGGCTGAGGCTCTGGTGGGTATTCGGAACCATGCCTGCTTTCCCCCGCTGATCAATCAATCCTCGTCAGCAGGTCAAGTGACTGTAATGTGTCTCTCAGACGGCGTTCGATAAAACAGTCTATGCCCCCACCTGCCCTGCACCCCTTCCATCACTTTCCCACAGTGTCATGAAAGGTAAAATGGGGCTATCTGTCAGACATGGTCCCTTTTTTTAATGTGTTGACTCAGGCTGTGGGGTGAGACCAGGTATCCAGAAGTCCCGGCTAGTGTGTCAGAAGCAGACTAATATGCTAGGTAGCCCTCTCTTTAAACACTAGCAAGGCCACTTGGCTTGAGTCAATAACAGGGTGCGTTCTCAGAGCATGGGCAGACCAGCTGGCAAGTGTCTTCACGGACATTTTCAAAATCTCCTTGTCCCAGTCTGTAATCCCAACATGTTTCAAACTGGCCACCATTGGCCACCCTCATCCACGTCGACGGGGCTGTAGTGGAGTGACTTTTCCCCTTCAGGAGGCTGAAAAGATTTGGCATGGGCCCTCAGATCCTAAGTTGTACAGATCCACCATCGAGAGCACCTTAAAACCTGTTGAGGCCAGGAGTTCCTCTAGAGGAACGCCACCCCCCCCCCCGTTCAGCTCAACCCGTGGCGCATGGAACGCAAAAATATTCTTAGAAATATTTAACCTCCACACATTAACAAGTTCAATAGCTCAAATGAAAGATAAACACCTTGTTCATCTACCCAGCATGTCAGATTTTTTAAATGTTTTACGGCGAAAACACACCACATATTTATATTAGACCACCACCGAAATCAAGACAAGAGGCAGCCATTTTGTCCCAGAAAATATAAAATTATAAAAGCAGGATTAAAAAATAAATCATTCACTAACCTTTTGAAAATCTTCATCAGATGACAGTAATAGGACATGTTACACAGTACATTTTTTTTTTTTCAATAATATGCCATATATATCCATAAATGTCCATTTACAATGAGCTCATGTTCAGAAATTACTCAAAAATGTCCGCAGGAAATCTAGGTAGCGCGGCAAGATAACGTAAATAGACATCATAAACTTTGGCTAAATATACATGTTCTACATATAGTTAGAAAGATACACTGCTTCTTTATGCAACCGCTTTGTTACATTTCTTTTTAACGTTACAGAAATCGCACACTATTCAATATGCTGAGACGGCGCTCAGATATAAGCTACATTTCTCCGTAATGTTGGAGTCAACAGAAACACAGATTTAAGCATAAATATTCCCTTACCTTCGATGGTCTTCGTTCAGAATGTTCTGGAAGGGTTCATACTTACCCAATACATCGTTTGGTTTCAAGTCTTGCGTCTTTGTATTAGCTACTGCTAATAACATCAGCTGAAATGCACCCAAAATGTCCTCTGGTCCGGAAAAGTTGCGCATCAAAACTTCAAAATTACATATTATATGTTGACTAAACAGGTCAAACTAAGTGCAGAAGCAAGCTTTATGATGTTTTTAACACACAAAACAAATTTCAATTCAACCGGGCATCGTTTGCTCTTCCCAGGAGTGCTGGAACAAAAGGAATGGCTGTGACCAATTCGCGCCCTAACGCACAGGTTTTTTCTCGCGGCACTTACTCAAATCACTCCCATAGGGTCAATTCTCGCGCGATTTGAACGATTAAACGCTCTACAGAATGAGGACATCTAGTGGAAGAGATGGAAAGTGTCCCCAGATCCATAAGTGGTTGGGAAGGGTGGGGGCGATGACGTCAAAGTTGCTCCAACTTTCATGACCACAAAACTAGTTTGGAAGAATGCATGCCCTGTGAGTTCTGCTATACTTACAGACATAATTCCAACGGTTTTAGAAGCTTTAGAGTGTTTTCTATCCAATAATAATTATTATATGCATATATTAGCAATTTTTGACAGATTTTTTTTTCAGTTTACTAGGGGTACGCAATTTCTCCAAAGGGGGCGTAAATCTGCCATGTCCTCAACAGGTTTTAACTGGCCGAATCACCGCTTGATATGGAAAATGCACCGCCCTCTAACTCAAAGCGCTACAGAGGGTGTTACGGACGGATCAGTAAATCACGCCCGGTCATCCAGTACCTCCATCAGGCGATATCAGAGGAAGGTCTGATACATTGCCAAAGACTTCAGCCATCTAAGCCATAGGACTGTTCACTCTGCTACTGTCTGGCAAACGGTACTGGTGCATCAACTCTTGGACCAACAGGCTCCAAGACGGCTTCTTACTCCAAGCCAGAAGACCGCTAAATAGTTAATTACAGTGCCTTCAAAGTATTCACACCCCCTTGATTTTTTTTTTTTTTTTTTTTTTTTTTGTGTGCACATTTTGTTAGCCTGAATTTGAAATTGAATAAATCTTGATTATTTTTGTGGGGGGGGTCCACTGGTCTACACACACTACCTGCTGTTAGTGACATTTTTACAAATGAATTACATTTGAAACGCCGAGTCAATTAGTATTCAATCCCTTTATGTCAAGCCTAAATAAGTTCAGGAGTAAGAATTTGCTTAAGTCACAAGTTGCGTAGACTTTTGAATGACTACCATTGTACCCTTCACATACAATTGGTCCCTCAAATAGGCAGTGCGTTTGTTAGTAGATGGGTAAAAATGTAATATCCCTTTGAGCACAGCAAAGTTATTAAATTACACTTTGGAGGGTGTATCGATACATCCAGTCACTACAAAGATACAGGCGTCCTTCCTAACTCTGTTGCCAGAGAGGGAAGGCAACCGCTCAGGGATTTCACCATGGTGAATTTAGAACAGAGTTTAATAATGGCTGTGATGGGACAAAACTGAGGATGGATCAACATTGTAGTTACTCCACAATACTAACCTAATTGAGTGAAAAGAATGACTCCTGTACACAATAAAATATTCCAAAACATGCATCCTGTTTGCAACAAGTCACTAAAGTAATACTACAAAAAAAATGTGGCAAAGCAATTCATTTTGTCTTGCATACAAAGTGTTATGTTTTGGACAAATCCGTTACAACACATTACTGAGTACCACTCTCCATATGTGACCGACCTCCTTAATTCGGTCTTATGTAGCAAAATTTGAAATTGTGTTAATTACATTTGATAAAAGTGGAGACCGAGCTACACAATTGTATATTATACACGGCATTTGAGGAACAATGGGAAAGTAATTTTGCATTGAAAGTTGATAACTTGTAACCTCACTTTTAAGAAAATGGTCTTTGAATGTTTTGGTAAACCTACTGGAGAGCTCTTCGGTCTACACCCATTTAGCATCGTTCACACCCTCTTAAGCTTTAGTCCCACCCATCTCTTTAAGGGTTGATCTGAGTGTTCTGCCCTAACAGCAGTCAAAGCACCCAAGCTAACTTGTGGGGGAATAATCTATTTAATCAATTTTGACTTCAGGCTGAAACATAGGAATATGTCAAGAGGTATTAATACTTTCTGAAGGCACTGTAATTGATTACCCAGACTATCTGCATTGTGACCCAATCTTGAACTGACTCTGCACACTCGCAAGTGCATATACAGTATAACACTCACACAATACACTGACACGCTCACAAACTCTCACACTACATACACACACTTTCACACTCAAATGCTGCTGCTACTCTGTATTTTACTCATCTATCCTGATGCCTCGTCATTCTACCCTGCCTTTATGTAGATATCTACATATATACTTATTTTACACCATAACTTGCAAATAAATTCATTAAAAATCCCACAATGTAATTTTCTGGATTTTTCTTTTCTCATTTTGTCTGTCATAGTTGAAGTGTACCTATGATGATCAATTACAGGCCTCTCATCTTTTTAAGTGGGAGAACTTGCACAATTGGTGGCTGACTAAATACTTTTTTGCCCCACTGTATAAACTCCAGTCGTACTTTATCAAAAGCCTTTTCAAAATCAGCTATGAAAACCAGGCCTGGTGATCCTGATATTTCATAGTATTCTATTGTTTCCATTACTTGTCTTTTATTATCTCCAATGTATTGTCCATGTAAAAAAAACTGTCTGATTAGGAGGAATAATATCTGACAATATTTATTTTAATTCTATGTGGCAAGCATTTTGCTAGGATTTTTTGCATCACAACACTGAAGTGTAAGAGGCCCCCAATTTTTTAAATGGACTGGATCTTTATATATATATACACCACTTGGGTCCTGTTTCAAGTGAGAATGTCCTTGTGTGTTCAATAATCTACCGTTTTATATAGGAGTTGTTAAAACATGCTAATAATGGTCCTCTGAGTATATCAAAAAATGTTTGGTGTATGCCATCCAGCCCCGGAGTTTTCCCAGCCTTAAAGGCTTTAATTCCATCAAGAAGTTCCTCCTCTGGAATTTGGCCTTCACATGAGTCTTTCTGTACAGATGTTAATTTTACATTATTATTAGGAAAGAAATCCATACAATTAGCTTGGGTTAGTGGAGATGGAGGAGACAAACAAAAACATATCCTTAAAGTACTTCCTCTTTCAAATAACATTCAGTGACTCATGCGTGACTACATTTTTAACAAGTTTCAATACATTTTTTTGTTGTAACATTTCAGTAATGAAGATTGTAATTCTTGATTCAATGGGATTAGTATGCTGTTCTACTAACACTCCCCCCCCCCCCCACAACCTTATTCTAAAATGGGTAAAATCTACATACAATAGCCCATAATGACAAAGTGAAAATGACTTTTTTTTTACAAATGTATTACAAATGAACAGGAACCTTATTTACATAGGTATTCAGACCCTTTCTATGAGACTCAAAATTGAGCTCAGGTGCATCCTGTTTCCATTGAGCATCCCTGATGTTTCTACAACTTGATTGGAAGCCACCTGTGGTAAATTCAATTGATTGGAAATGATTTGGAAAGGCACACACCTAACTATAAGATCCAACAGTTGACTGTGCATATTAGTGCAAAAATCAAGCCATGAGGTTGAAGGAATTGTCTGTAGAGCTTCGAGACAGGATTGTGCCGAGGCACAGATCTGAGGAATGGTACCAAAATATTTCTGCAGTGTTGAAGGTCCTCAAGAACACAGTGGCCTCTATCATTCTTAAACGGAAGAGGTTTGGAGCCACCAAGACTATTCCTAGAGTTGGCTGCACAGCCAAACTGAGCAATTGGGGTAGAAGGGCCTTGGTCAGGGAGTTAACCAAAAACCCAATGGTCACTGAGTTCCTTTGTGGAGATGGTTGTCCTTCTGGAAGGTTTTCCCATCTCTGCAGCACTCTACAAATCAGGCCCATGACAACCCGCTTGGCGTTTGCCAAATGGCACCTAAAGACTGTCAGACCATGAGAAACTAGTTTCTCTCGTCTGATGAAACCAAGATTGAACTCTTTGGCCTGAATGCCAAGCGTCACGTCTGGAAGAAACCTGGCACCAGCCCTATAGTGATGCGTGGTATTGGCAGCATGCTGTGGGGATGTTTTTCAGCAGCAGGGACTGGGAGATTAGTCAGGATTGAGGGAAAGATCAATGGAGCAAAGTACAGAGATCCTTGATGAAAACAACCTGCTCAGGACCTCAGATTGGGGCGAAGGTTCACCTTCCAACAGGACAAAGACCCTTTAGCACACATCCAAGACAAAGTAGTAGAGGCTTCGGGACAAGTCTCAATGTCCTTGAGTGGCTCAGCCAGAGCCCGGACTTGAATCTGATGGAACATCTCTGGAGAGACCTGAAAATAGCTGTGTAGCGACACACCCATCCAACTTGACAGAGCTTGAGAGGATCTGCACAGAAGAATGGGAGAAACTCCCCAAATACAGGTGTGCCAAGTTTGTAGCTTCATACCCACGAAGAATCCAGGCTGTAATTGCTGCATAAAGGTGCTTCAACAAAGTACTGAATAAAGGGTCTGAATACTAATGTAAATATAACTTTTCAGTGTTTTGAGACATTTGCAAACATTTCTAAACTGTTTTTTGCTTTGTCAGTTTACTAGTCCTTAACCGTTTGTCTGTTCTCTCCCTCATAGGTGAAGTCGATCAAAACCGGCTCGGTGTTCTGGTCCATTGGCTGCTGCCTCTCCTACTTCTACATGGTGAGTGTCCAAAGAGCCTTAATTGTTAGTCAGAAACACATAAACAGTGTCATTGATTTACACTAACGTAGCATCCCATCTCTGGGAATTGGAAGTCATGATTACATTAAGATAGCGTTGAGTACGATCGTAGACGCCGCTCGTTACCGCTTTAGACGTGAAAATGGAGTCTGCACCGGCGCGTTAAACCTTTTGGTCGATGGAGAGATAAGAGAAACTGCGCCAACTGCCTCCCAGACAGGTCTCTTTTGTGTACGATTGGTGATGTTGAGTGCCTGCAATTATCTTCTGCTTCCAGCATCTTCAGTTAAATCTCCCCTCAGCTCGGGAAGAGACAGATGTCAAATGAAATGGATTATAGACATCCAGCTCCCATCGATCATGTCGGGGCCCAGCATCCAAGCTCCGCAGGAAGAGAGAAGGGGAAAGCCACTAATGACCACATTTGAAAAGAGATGAGAGCGGGGAGATTTTCTACAGCGAGAAACAACACCAATTTTTATAAGCCCCTCTTGTTCTCTCTCGCTCCTCAAAGATCTGGAGTGAGACTATTTTGACCTTCCCCTCCATATGGTTCTGAGTAGAGGGAGTACAGCTACGACCGGAAGTTACTTTTTTTTGTAGCTTTTTAGAATCATTAACATGGCAGACTAGGAAAAGATTTACGGTTACGGTAAGCTAAAATTCTATCATAACCTTTTACAAAAATTAACTTCCGGTTGTATGTGTACTCCCTCTAGTCACAACCCCGCTCTACCCTCCCACCAACAGGGTTTGCAGGGTTTGTTGGTGACACGACAAGCCCGGATCAACTTTGTCACGCTCTCACTACCCTCTTGGGCCCCCATACTCAACTAGCGAACCGGAACCGGACCCAGAAGAGGGTCAATACGGACCGCGGCTTCAACACCTGGTATCATATAAACAGAAGACGTGGAACAATATGTATAATTGCAAAAAATGAGCTTTTAAAACAGCAAATTGTCTGCTTAATGTGTTCAACTGTGTGAAATCTGGCTTTAAAACTAACATTTTCCCCCCGCCAACAAGAGGGGTGTGAACAGTTTTCGGCGGTGGGGGTTTGTTAGTACGCCAATTTTTAAATGACATTATTCATCTGGACCTTTGCCACCTTGGACATTTGTGTGACCCGACCTTTTCAAATAATACTTGATAGTAGTACCAAGCTGCAATATCCACCCCCTCCATCGTTTCTCCCCTCCCACTGTTGATTTTAAGGATACTCACTCACCCATGAGGCTTAATTGAACATGACACATTTGCAATGCCCAGTGAGAAATTCAGGTCAGCTCAGGTCTGTCATCAGGCCAGGGAGGGAGAGGGGAAGCTCCGTTGAAACGTCATGATGGACAAGACCTGTGAAAACCCCTACTGTGAGAGCTGCGTGACGTTCCCTCTCATGTCTCCCGGGAGAGATCGTGTTTTCCCTAAGTTCCTGTGACGACTGCCTCCTACCCTGCCAGAACCTCCCTTTCTCCCTCTCCAACCACGAGCATCATGGGAGCACTTCTGAAGTTCTTTTCACTCATAAAGTATTTATGAGGCATTCTCAGCAGCACAACTCAGCTCTTCAGGTGATTATTGTAAGACGTACTGCTTTCTGGAGGTTATTATTAGAAGTCGAGCGATAAAATCACAACTCAAGGCCCTTTTTCTATACAGTGAAGAAACCTATGCAGAGCTTTGCAGTGGTTTACCTACCTACCCGGGCCCCACCTGACTTTCAACAAGACAACTTTCTCCCACAAATAACATTCTTTCTCAGTTGAGGCTCCAGTCCCAGCTTATATCCTTCACTCATGTTATCTGATACCCCCTTAGGTGACCAACAGCATCTCAGGTTATTCTGTTTCCCGCATTCTACCCCCCCCGCAGAGGTCGCTGAGCCTCTTTATGCCGCCTTCTGAGGCAATCGAATTTAGCCCCGTAGCAAGACCCCTATGCCCTTTTATCACTGAAATACCCTCCGTCCACCTATGCTGCTTGATAGAAATAAGACCAGTGGAGCGTGAGTAAAGGAGAATGGCTAAAGTCGAATGGTGTCTGGTTCTTTGCTGACCCCATTATGACAGCAGTAAGACCTGTCCATTAGGGTCACAGGGCCAAATGCTACCTTGAGATGCACTTGTTGTAGTACACATACTAACAGGTTAGCGTTGGGCCCATAGGATGCCCTAACATAGTGTAACAGCCCTTCCTCCTCGTTGTATTGTAACAAACTGCTCGTCCACCTGGTTGTATAGTAACATATAGAGAAAGTTATTCCTCATTGTATTGTAAGGGACTCTTCTCGAAGGACAACTGCCCTTCTCAGAAATCCTGTCAGAGCATGGCATGAAAGCCTTACAAGGATGTCACTCAGATGTTTCAATACACCCAGATGATATGAGGATGTGGCTTATTTTTTCGATTGAGGCCTTTTTTGTGATAAGTGAAGTTTCCAGCTAAAAGTTTAACTATATCGATAAGTACATTATAAACTCAGTAAAAAGAAACGTCCCTTTTTCAGGACCCTGTCTTTCAAAGATAATTTGTAAAAATCCAAATAACTTCACAGATCTTCATTGTAAAGGGTTTGAACACTGTTTCCCATGCTTGTTCAATGAACCATAAACAATTAATGAACATACACCTGTGGAACGGTCATTAAGACACTAACAACTTACAGACGGTAGGCAATTAAGGTCACAGTTGTGAGAAGTTACGACCCTAAAGAGGCCTTTTTACTGACTCTGGAAAAACACAAAAAGAAAGATGCCCAGGGTCCCTGCTCATCTGTGTGAACAAGCCTTAGGCATGCTGCAAGGAGACATGAGGACTGCAGATGTGGCCAGGGCAATAAATTGTAATGTCCGTACTGTGAGACGCCTAAGACAGCGCTACAGAGAGACAGGATGGACAGCTGATCTTCCTCGCAGTGGCAGACCACGTGTACCAACACCTGCACAGGATCGGTACATCCGAACATCACACTTGCGGGACAGGTACAGGATGGCAACAACTGCCCGAGTTACACTAGGAATGCACAATCCCTCCATCAGTGCTCAGACTGTCTGCAATAGGCTGAGAGAGGCTGGACTGAGGGCTTGTAGGCCTGTTGTAAGGCAGACATCACCGGCAACAACGTTGCCTATGGTCACAAACCCGCTGTCGCTGGACCAGACAGGACTGGCAAAAAGTGCTCTTCGCTGACTAGTTGCAATTTTGTCTCACCAGGGGTGATGGTCGGATTTGCTTTTATCGTCGAAGGAATGAGCGTTACATCGAAGCCTGTACTCTGGAGCGGGATTGAAGTGGAGGGTCCGGCATGGTCTGGGGCAGTGTGCCACAGCATCATCGGACTGAGCTTGTTGTCATAACAGGCAATCTCAACGCCGTGCATTACAGGGAAGACATCATCCTCCCTTATGTGGTACCCTTCCTGCAGGCTCATCCTGACATGACCCTCATGACAATCCCACCAGCCATACTGCTTGCTCTGTGTGTGATTTCCTGCAAGACAGGAATGTCAGTGTTCTGCCATGGCCAGTGAAGAGCCCGGATCTCAATCCCATTGAGCACGTCTGGGACCTGTTGGACCAGAGGGTGAGGGCTAGGGCCATTCCCCTCAAATGTCCGGGAACTTGCAGATGCCTTGGTGGAAGTGTGGGTCAACATCTCACAGCAAGAACTGGCAAATGTGGTGTGGTGCAGTCCATGAGGAGGAGATGCACTTGATGCAGCTCTTGGCCACACCAGATACTTACATTTGATTTGACTTGTTCAGTTTGTCTGTTGAAATTTATGTTCATACAAATATTTACACATTTTTGTTTGCTGAAAATATTTCCAGTTGACAGTGCGGAAGTTTAGTTTTTGCTGAGTTTATTTACTCTAACAGGCATATTGATAGTGTATGCACCAGCTCTTTCAGCTACCTCAGTCTCTTAACTTCGTGGTGCACCGATCCCTTTAGCGGGATCATTTCCGTCAACATCCGCTGAATTGCAAAGCACCAAATTCAAATTAAACTACTAAAAATATTTAATTTTCATGAAATCACAAGTGCAATATAGCAAAACACAGCTTATCTTGTTGTTAATCCACCTGGCGTGTCAGATAAAATAAAAAAAAGAAGGCGAAAGCAAACCAAGCATTTATGTAAGGACATCTCTCTCAGCAGACAAAACATTACAAACAGCTAGCATCAAAGTAGATTGGTCAGAAGAGCAATAAAATGAATTGCTTACTTTTGATGATCTTCGGATGTTTGCACTCACGAGACTCCCAGTTACAAATGTTCCTTTTGTTCCATAAAAATTATTTTTATATCCAAAATACCTCCATTTGGTTGGCGCGTTATGTTCAGAAATCCACAGGCTCGAGCGGTCACGACGGGGCAGACAAATTCCAAATAGTATCTGTAAAGTTCGTAGAAACATGTCAGTTTAAAAAAAAATCAATCCTCAGGTTGTTTTTACAATAAATAATTGATCATATTTAGACCCTAGCTTTTTCAATAGGAGAGAGAGAGAGAGAGAGAGAGAGAGAGAGAATGTCTGCTCCAAGCTGCTCGCGCATGTAAAACTCTGGCACCCAGCCATCCACTGACGTGATGTGATATTTCTCATTTTTCAGAATAAAAGCCTCAAACTGTCTAAAGACTGTTCGGACCATGTGGAAGCCATAGGAAAAGGAGCCTGGTTGATATCCCTTTAAATGGAGGGAAGGCATGCAATTCCAAGTCAGACAAAGTGTCGACGCATCATTTCATGGAGCTTTTAAAGTTATTGATGCATTTTTACTTTGCGGTCATAGTGTTTAAACATGATTGCATTGCTTTTCTATTGGTCCACTGCGTATTCCCATGCATTCCTGGTGGCGTGCGAGTGTGTTTTGCTGATGGCTGTGTTTGTTGCAGGTGTCAGCATGGGGAGGATACGTCTTCATCATCAACCTGATCCCTCTGCATGTCTTTGTGCTGCTGCTCATGCAGCGCTACAGCAGGAGGGTCTACATCGGTGAGTGACCACAAAACACTTTCATCTGCCAAAGAGATGTGATCATAAACACCCCCCCCCCCCCTCTCCCCTACACTGAGTGTATAAAACCATTAAGAACATTACATGAACTGACCAGGTGAATCCAGGCGAAGTTCCCTTATTGATGTCAGTTGTTTAAATTCACTTCGATCAGTGGTTCCCAAACTTTTTATAGTCCCGTACCCCTTCAAACGTTCAACCTCCAGCTGCGTACCCCCCTCTAGCACCAGGGTCAGAGCACTTTCAAATGTTTTTCTTTTTTTGTCGCCATCACTGTAAGCCTGCCACACACACACCATACAATAAATGTATTAAACATAAGAATGAGTGAGTTTGTCACAACCCGGCTTGTGGGAAGTGACAGAGCTCTTATAGAACCCGGGCACAAATATTCATAATAATCATCATCAATAATTTAGCTCTTAACCGTCTTACATATAAAACCTGATTTGTTCATTGAAAATGGTGAATAACTCACCACAGGTTAATGAGAAGGTTGTGCTTGAAAGGATGCACATAACTGCAATGTTGTGTTGTATTGAGTCTCCGTCTTAAATCTTTTTCCACAGTCTGTGCCTGGTATTTAGTTTTCTTGCTAGTGAGGGCCGAGAATCCACTCTCACATAGGTACGTGGTTGCAAAGGGCATCAGTGTCTTAACAGCGCGATTTGCCAAGGCAGGATATTCAGAACGCAGCCCAATCCAGAAATCTGGCAGTGGCTTCTGATTTAAATAACATTTTCACAGAACGGCTTGTTGCAATTTCGATGAGGCTCCCTTGTTCAGATATCGGTAAGTGGACTGGAGGCAGGGCATGAAAGGGATAACGAATCTAGCTGTTTGTCATCCGTTTCAGGAAAGTACCTGCATAATTGCGCACCCAACCCACTCAGGTGCTTCGCTATATTACATTTGACATTGTCCGTACGCTTGAGTTAATTTGCACACAAAACAAATCCTACAATGATGGACAGACCTGTGTTGTCCTTGCTAATGCAGACATAGAGCTCCGACTTCTTAATCATAGACTCCATTTTGTCCCACACATTGAATATAGTTGTGGAGAGTCCCTGTAATCCTAGATTCAGATCATTCGGGCGAGGGTGAGGGGCATCATCCAGATAGGCCAGTCGTGTGAGAAACTCATCATGAAAGCAGTCAAACAAGTGTAAATGATGGTCAGTAAAAACGTTAAGCTTGTTACTCAATTCTAAAAAACATGTCCATACATTGCCCCTTGATAACCAGCATGTCATTAAAGCGTTACATGGTCGCTGTCCATATCATTGCATAGTGCAGAAAATACACGAGCGTTCAGGGGCCTTGCTTTAACAAAGTGAACCATTTTCACTGTAGTGTCCAAAACGTCTTTCAAACTGTCAGGCATTCCCTTGGCAGCAAGAGCCTCTCGGACGCTGCAGTGTACCCAAGTGGCGTCGGGAGCAACTGCTTGCATGCGCATTACCACTCCACCATGTCTCCGTCTTCTGCGCCATCAGTACAAATACCAACATGAGCAGCAGCTGCATTTCGCTACATACCGTTAGTGGAATTCCCGCAAGAGTAACGGTTAATGTGATTGGATGTCAATTATTTGACTAGGCAACCTGTATTTGACATTGTTGTTTCGTTGAACACTAGATGGTTTAATTGTTTTTGGCAGTGAAACGAGGCTACTCAGACGAGGAAAGAAACATCATATATATATATATATATATATATATATATATATATATATATATATATATATATATATATATATATATATATATATATATATATATATATATATATATATATCCCTGATGGACAATTTAAATGGACAGTTTGGAAATGTGAATCACATGTTTGTTTGGAGTACCCCCCCGACAGCATTACGCATACCCCTGAGGGTAATGCGTACCCCGGTTTGGGAATACCTGGTGTAGATGGAGAGGGGTTAAAGAAGGATTTTTGAGACATGGAGTGTGTATTTGTGCCATTCGGAGGGTGAATGGGCAAGAAAAGATTTGAGTGCCTTTGAACGGGGTATGGTAGTGGGTGCCAGGCGAACTGGTTTGAGTTTGTAAAGAACTGCAACGCTCTTGGGCTTTTCACGCTCAACAGTTTCTCGTGTGTATCAAGGATAGTCCATCACCCAAAGGACATTCAGCCAACTTGACACCACTGTGGGAAGTATTGGAGTCAACATGGGCCAGCATACCTGTGGAATGCTTTCAACACCTTGTTGAGTCCATGGCCTGAGGGCAAAGGGGGGTGCAAATCAATATTAGGAAGGTGTTCCTGATGTTTTGTACACGCACAAGGTTTGCGATCAGATAAACTATCTGCTAAAGAGATGTTGCCCCACACACCTGTTTTCCTCAAAACAGCCACAAATACTTGTTTGCTCTCCTGAATGTGACTGAGAACTGAGTTTAATTATGAATTTGACTGCGTATATCTTACTGTAAATTGCTTCTATTTCTGAGTAAACCAATGATCAAAAGAACCAGACTTATTTTCGTCCTTGAGGCTCACACAGAACACCTCACATCATTGTCAGACAGGCAGAAATGCTGCAGCGTCGTAGGCAGTACATATTTAGCTAAGCTGAAGGAACAGCAGGCTAGGTGGGTTAAGATAAATGGTTTAGCATCAAGCATCGTTTACACTTGATTATATATATTACTCAAGGTAAACAGTACCTCGTTCTTGGGTGCTTTGAAAATAAATTACGTCCCTATTTAAAATTTAGGGCATTGACCCCCTGCTATACGCAATCTCTTTGCATTTTCCTCAAAGGATATTGGCAGTGCCTTTGTACCCTACCACAAGAACCATTTGTTAATTTAGAACATTTTCTCCATTTAAAAAAAAAAATTGTTCCGAAATATTTATGCTTCGCAGAAGTTGTCAACTTCAAGCACCCTTTAATAGATTAGGGCTTTGCGTTGATTTTCAAGCAGACATCTTGTGTAAGTCCTTGCTTCACAACCATCTCGTTTTGATCTAGTTTGAACCTTTCTCCTTCGTTATACCATAGAGAAAGCTCTTCTAAAAAAACTAGATGCCTCATTGGCATCGTCGCTGGCACAATGAGTCCTTGAACAAAAGTGCATTGTCAGTGTTACTCACAACTCTAATTCACACAGTTCATCTCTTCGTCTCTTACCTCCATCAGTCAACAGGGAAAAATGAATCAGAGTCAGGAGTGCTCAGGGCTCGCCAGTCACTTCAAAAGCCCCAGTGTTCAGAAAAGTATGAAATCTTAATTAGGGCACATGCCTTAGGATCAGATCAGCTACAAAGGTGGGACTTCTGTAGTTTTACTGCACCGTCGGCTCACATTAGGCTCCCCCCGCACTTTTCTTTGCCCACTTCTATGTTCTCAGTAAATTTCTCCAGATGAGGCGTTAGTATTTACTCCCACTCAGTCTCAATGCACATTAAATACCTCTAAAGAGAGAAGGCGCTTTTCCTTAACAACCCAATCTGAAGTGCGATTGGGATTTTGAATGGGACCATATCTGTGTTCAACTTTGTTTGATCTCATCTCCCTCTTTCTGTTTCTCTCTTTCAGCTTATAGCACTTTCTACATCGTGGGCCTGGTGCTATCCATGCAGATCCCCTTTGTGGGCTTCCAGCCAATTCGAACCAGTGAGCACATGGCTGCAGCAGGTAAGCCCCACCCACCCGCTTTTAGTCTACTGGGCGATCTTCACGACACGACTCGCTATGAGACGCAAACCGCTCTATATATTTTTTTTTATTTAACCAGGTATGACCTCGTTGAGAGAAAAAATACAAAATAAAAACATTTCCAACAGAGACCTTGGGCCATGACCAAGCAGTTGTTCTCTTGTATTGGCAGTGCCTTTGTATCATTTCGTTGATGCAGTTTGTGTTCCCATCTCGCCAACGGTCCCAGCTGGTGAACCGAAAGTAACTTTATTTTGACTGAAACATTCCACTATTACCACAAATTCACCAAAGCTGCATAGAGTTAGCCTCTTACTCTCTGGGTTTATTAACCTCTTGGAACTCCCCATACCGGATCCGGTATCAGGAATACAGACTCAAGCTCATTACCATAACGCAACGTTAACTATTCATGAAAATCGCAAATGAAATGAAATAAATATGCCATCTCGCAAGCTTAGCCTTTTGTAAACAAAACTGTCATCTCAGATTTTCAAAATATGCTTCTCAACCATAGGAAAACAATAATTTGTGTAACAGTAGCTAGCAAACAAAGGATTTAGCGTTAGCATTAGCGTTAGCATCCAGCACGCAACATTTCAACAAAAACATAAAAGCCTTCAAATAAAATCATTTACCTTTGAAGAACTTCTGATGTTTTCAATGAGGATACTCTCAGTTGGATAGCAGATGCTCAGTTTTTCCAAAAAGATTCTTTGTGTATTAGAAATAGCTCCGTTTTATACATCACATTTGGCTACCAAAAAAAACCCGAAAATTCAGTCCTCAAAACGCGAACTTTTTTCCAAATTAACTCCATAATATCGACTGAAAACATGGCAAACGTTGTTTAGAATCAATCATCAAGGTGTTTTTCACATATCTCTTCATTGATACATCGTTCTTGGACACATGCTTTCTCCCCTGAATCAAATGGTAAAGTGGAAGCAGCTGGCAATTGCGCACCGAATTCGACGCAGGACACCAGGCGGACACTTGGAAAATGTAGTCTCTTATGGTCAATCTTCCAATGATATGCCTACAAATACGTCACAATGCTGCTAAGACCTTGGGCGAACGACAGAAAGTGTAGGCTCATTCCTTGCGCAATCACAGCCATATAAGGAGACAATGGAAAACAGAGCTTCAGAAATTCTGCTAATTCCTGGGTGATGCATCATCTTGGTTTCGCCTGTAGAATGAGTTCTGGGGTACTTACAGACAAAATCTTTGCAGATTCTGAAACTTCAGAGTGTTTTCTTTCCAAAACGGTCAAGAATATGCATAGTCGAGCATCTTTTCGTGACAAAATATCGCGCTTAAAACGGGAACGTTTTTTATCCAAAAATGAAATAGCGCCCCCAGAGATCCAAGAGGTTAATGTGCTACACTGGGTTTTATTTTTGCATTTTAATTTCATAAAATGTCCATATAGCTGGCGCTAATAGTGGATTGATAACAACAGACGACTATCACAACACTGGCGGGTAAAATAATAGTTAAACCGTGAAACACCATCATTCCACTATTAGCACCAGCTATATTATGGAAATGTTTCTGTAATTACAATGCACAAATAAAACGATTTATGTGTTGCACTTTAAAACCAGAGAGGAAGAGATTAACTTCATGATACTTTGGTGTATTTGCGAGGGGACAAGACATTGCGATGTACAGATTTCCAAAACATATGTGCACGGTTCTTTCTGCCTGCCCCTTTTCCCCCCTCATGCTAGCTTGCCTGGTCTTTCTCTTCACTAATGACTAGCGTGTGTTCCGTCCTTCGGTCTGTTGCGTGTAGAATATGCTAGCATACACATTGATGATAGGCCCAGCTTTACTGAAGCTACAGCTTTTGATTGTCGATAGATAGGCCTAGTGCATGGTTCTGCCTGGTGGCCGACCTGCCTACACTGTGCCCCTATCAGTCTTGTCTGTTAAAAGAATACTGAATCAGAGGATTTGAGGCGTCGATTCTGCGTGCTTTTAGAAATGGGAGTCGAGGAATCAGTTATTTTGGAACAAAGTCTTGGAAAAATGGCAGAGAAAGTCAAGCGACAGCAGCGAAGTCCTGTATGGAAGACGTGTGATTAGGTGGTGAAATGCAAACTTTGTGGAGGTGGAATTTAGGTACCACATTGGTAGTACAGGTGCAATGCTTAATCATCTGAAAGGGACGCACCATGCGACCCAAACTGTTGCCTGCAGCAGTGCAACAGAATTGTGAATTAATGTTTCATTTTCTGCATTTGTCTTATCGTTTAATTTGTCACATCACTAGTAACAAGATGATGTACCTCTAAAGCATACATTTTATCTTCCTCTTAGTCTAACGTAGCTTCAGTCTGATTTCTGAAGTGGTGTTTGTTATGCGGGTGACCGGGGCAGCACAGCACGGCAGCGACGTGGGCTTTGAGGAATGGAAAGCACCGTCACTCTCTCAAAGGTCTGGGCGTGTTTGGCTTCGGGCAGCAGCTGCTCGCAACATCTGGCGGTGTCTACAGCGACAGCCAGCGTGACGGGGACAGGAAGGGAAGAATAAAGCATCAGAGCGATGGGCTTTTTTACATTGTTCTGGTGGAGTTGTGACCTTGGAATGCCGGGGGGGGGGGGGGGGGGGTCGTACATTGGAAGTGCGCCTCTGTTTTGCTGTGAAACTAGGGCTTTGTTCAATTAGCATGAAGTTCCACAAGAGAGCGACATCAGATAACAGAACAGAGATCCCATTTCAGTCTTAACAGTTCCTGCTATTCCGGTATATTGTGTTATTTGCAGCATCAGTGTGTAAGCACATCTATAGTAAGACAACCGTCAAACCTGCTCGCATGAGACTCAAATGGTTAAGGTTGTTGTAATACTGTGCTAACTCTGACATTCTGTGATTGCAGGCGTGTTTGCACTGCTCCAGGCATATGCGTTGCTGCAGTACCTGAAGGACAGGCTCACCAAGCAGGAGTTCCAGACCCTGTTCTTCCTGGGGGTGTCGCTAGCTGCTGGGGTGGTGTTCCTCACCGTCATCTATCTCACCTACACCGGTGAGTTCCTATGCCATTACACATGCACGTGACTTACAGAGCAGCATGTCCTCCTATACCACATGGCCTTCAGAAAGTATTCAGACTTGTTCCACTTTTTGTTGTTAGTCTGAATTCAAAATGAATTAAATCTGGGGGGTTTTCTCACCCACCTACACACATGTTTTTAGATATTTTTTTTGCAAATGTATTACATTTAAATACAGATATTTACATAAGCTATTACACTCCTGAGTCAATACATGTTAGACTCACCTTTTGGCAGCGATTGCAGTTGAGTCTTTCTGTGTAAGGGCTTTGCACACCTGGATTGTACTAAATTTGTACATTATTCTTCAAGCTCTGTCAAGTTGGTTGTTGATCATGCTAGACAATCATTTTCAAGTCTTGCCATAAATGTTCAAGCCGATTTTAAGTCAAAACTAACTAGGCCACTCGAACATTCAATGTAGTTTTGGTAAGCAACTCCAGTGTAGATTTGGCCTTGTGTTTTAAGGTTCATTTCCTGCTGAAAGGTGAATTTGTCTGCTGGTGTCTTTTGGAAAGCAGGCTGAGCCAGGTTTTCCTCTAGGACACATATGTCAGAGTCGAGGCCCGCGGGCCACATCCGGCCCGCAAGAAGGTTTTTTACGGCCCCTGGGATGATCTTGATTTATTATTAGAACCGGCCCGCAGCAAGCCGGCAGCCCGCAGATCTTTTACACGCACCAATACTACATTTCCCACAATGCAAAGGTGACGCACCGAGCAGTAGGCTGCTTCATTTCAATATTTATTGGCACAGCAGTCGTCAGCATCACAGTAAAATTAACTTTCAGATACCCATCAAAAATGGCAAAACGGAAGGTGGATACTGAGAACCGGGGGTTTCAAACAAGGTGGGAGTCGGAGTATATGTTCACGAAGGTAGCTGGAAAACCTGTGTGTCTTCTGTGTGGAGAAAGTGTGGCGGTACTGAAAGAGTATAATCTGAGACGACATTATGAAACGAAACACGCGGACACACACGCGGACGCAACTGTCAAGGCCAGTTTTATTTTGGCAGAAGAGATCGCTAAATCAGCCCGGCCATTTACGGAGGGGGATTTCATCAAAAACTGCATGATTAAAGTTTGTGACGAAGTTTGCCCAGAAAAAAGGCAACTCTTTTTAAATGTGAGTCTGAGCAGAAACACCATTGCCGAGAGAGTAGACCAGTTGTCCATCAATCTAAAAGAGCAGCTTGTGAAAAAGGGAAAAGATTTTATTGCATATTCCTTGGCTGTGGATGAGAGCACCGACATTTCTGACATTGCCCAGTTGTCAATTTTCATCCGCGGAGTGGACTCCAACCTAAGCGTGACAGAGGAGTTTTTGGCTTTACGTCCTATGCATGGCACAACTACGGGGCATGATTTGTATGAAGAGGTGTCAAGATGTGTAAATGAGATGGAGCTGCCTTGGGAAAAACTCGTGGGTTTGACAACCGACGGAGCACCTGCGATGTGTGGACACAGGAGCGGACTGGTGGCGAAGATACGGGAAAAGATGCAAGAGGAAAACGCGACAGGTGAGCTGACAGCTTATCATTGTATCATACACCAGGAAGCGTTGTGCGGTAAAGCCTTGAAAATGGAGCATGTAATGAGCATCATCACGCGCACAGTTAACTTTATCAGAGCCAAAGGTTTGAATCACCGCCAGTTCAAGGCATTTCTGACGGAGTTAGAAACGGAGCATGGTGATTTGCCTTATCACACAGAGGTGCGATGGCTAAGCCAGGGAAAGGTGCTTCAAAGATGTTTCGAGCTTCGTGAGGAGATTTGTCTGTTCTTGGACAGCAAAGGGAAAGACACAACACAACTCCGAGACGAAATGTTTCTGTGTGAAATGGCTTTTCTGTGTGACATTACGAGTCATCTGAATGCAATAAACTTGCAGCTGCAGGGTCGGGATCGTGTCATCTCTGATATGTACAGTACAGTGAAGGCATTTAAAACCAAACTGACTCTGTGGGAGACGCAGATGCGGAAAGAAAATTTGAGCCACTTTCCCAGCTGCCAGACCATGAAAGAGAAGCTCTCTACCAGTGCGTTCCCGAGCACACAGTTGGCTGATAAAATAGGTATGCTTGCCGCTGACTTTCGACGCCGATTTGCTGACTTTGAAGCACAAAAAAGCAGGTTGGAACTGCTCGGTAACCCATTTGCTGTTGACGTGGAAAGCTCACCACCAAACCTCCAAATGGAGTTGATTGACCTCCAATGCAATGATGCACTGAGGGCAAAATATGCGGCAGTGGGTGCTGCGGAGTTCGCCCGTTTCCTCCCCGGCACAATGCCCCAGCTGCGCATCCAGGCTGCTCAAACGTTGTCTATGTTTGGCAGCACATACCTGTGTGAACAACTGTTTTCTTTGATGAACCTGAACAAAACATCACACAGAAGTCGACTTACTGCTGAACACCTCCACTCAATTCTGAGGATTTCTTCAGCTCAGAGCCTTACCCCGAACATTGATGAACTTGTGGAAAAGATGGGACACCACCAAGTATCACCCTCAACCTCAAACAAGTGAACATTACTGTGCAATCACATATTTAGAGTTTTTACTCAGTTCAAGTTTAAAAGTTAAAATTTAATATTTGTTTTCACTGCATGTTACTTCTCCTTAAACAAAGTGTTGTTTTTGATTAATAGATTTTTGCACTTTATTTTTTTGTATTTCAATCCAATTATATTTTAAAAATATTTCAGTTGAGTGGATGATAGAAAATTGCTATTATTGTTTTTTCTTTGAAGTAAATTTAGCCCACTTTTGCTAAAATAGAAAATATAGTCTACTGATGGTGCCTTGAATACCGGTTTCTTTCATTTAATGTTCATGTTATGGGGATATTTATATAAAGGAAATTTGTCTTTTGTGTCTGTTGAAAATTAAAGATTACTGACAGAGCCATAAGAAAATATTGCTTTATTTATCTGATCATATTGTAATATATTTGTTAGGTTTTCAGTAGGTTCAATTAGGTTCACTAGACTATATGCGTCATTTAAAAATTTTTCAATGAACATTCGAACAGTCCGGCCCTCGTCTTGTAGCTGATTTTTTTATTTGGCCCTCCGTCCATTTGACTTTGACACCCCTGCTCTAGGATGTTGCCTGTGCTTAGCGCTGTTTCTTTTTATAAAAAAAAAAGAAAATAGTCCTTGCAGATGACAAGCATACCCATAACATGATGCAGCCACCACCATGCTTGAAAATATGAAGCGTGGTACTCAATGTTGGATTTGTCTGAAACATAACGCTTTGTATTCAGGACATGAAGTACATTTCTTAGATTATACATTTTTTGGGAGTTTTACTTTAATGCCTTATTGCAAAAAGGATACCTTTTTATTTAACTAGGCAAGTCATGTTATGCAAGTCATACATGATTTGGAATATCTGTATTCTGTACAAGCTTCCTTTTATCACTCAGGTTAGTAACTACAATGTTGATCCATCCTCAGTTTTCTCCTATCACAGCCATTATTAAACTCTGTTTTAAATTCATCATTGGCCTCGTGATGAAATCCCTGAGCGGTTAAGAAGGACCCCTGTATCTTTGTAGTGACTGGGTGTATTGATACACCATCCAAAGTGTAATTAATAACTTCACCATGCTCAAAGGCATATTCTGTCAGTTTAATTTATTTTTTTTAACCCATCTACTAATAGGTACCCTTTGCAAGGCATTGGAAAACCTCCCTGGTCTTTGTGGTTGAATCTGTGTTTGAAATTCACTGCTAAACTGAGGGACTTTATAATTATATGTGTGGGGTACAGAGATGAGGTAGTCATTCAAAGCCTGTTAAACACTTGTTACACACAGTGAGTCCATGCAATTTATTATTTGACTTAAGCACATTTTTACGCCTGAACTTTAGGCTTGCCTTAACAAATGGGTTGAATACTTATTGACCCCAGGAAATTCAGCTTTACATTTTTAGTTAACTTGGAAACAGTTCTAAACATAATTCCACTTTGAAAGGAAGAGGCATTGTGTGTAGGCCAGTGACACTAAATTTAAATGTAATCCATTTTAAATTCAGGCTGGAACACCAAAAAAGGTGGAAAAAGTTAAGGAGCTATAAATACTTTCTGAAGGCACTGTAGTTAGTTACACGTACACCTGACTTCCTCAATATATACTGTAGTATCAGGTATATACAGGTGAGTCCCTATATCTCAACATTGCACATACACCTTGCTTTCAAAACCAAATCCTCATATACCATATGCTTACACATACACCTGTCCAGTTCTTGTATACCATATAGTAACATACTTTTGGTCATGTAGTGTATGTGGACACCTGCTCGCCAAACATCTCATTCCACAATCATGGGCATTAATAGAATTGCTCCCACTCTTCTGGGAAGGCTTTCCACTAGATGTTGGGACATTGATGTGGAGACCTGCTTCCATTCAGCCACAAGAGCATTAGTGAGGTCAGGCACTGATGTTGGGTGATTAGACTTGGCTTGCAGGTGTTCCAATTCATCCAGACGGTGTTTGATGGGGTTGAGGTCAGGACTCTGTGCAGGTCAGTCAAGTTTTTCCACACCGATCTCAACAAACCATTCCTGTATGGACCTCACTTTGTGCACGGAGGCATTTTCATGCTGAAACAGGAAAGGACCTGCACCAAGTTGGAAGCACAGAATCCTCTAGAATGTCATTGTATGGTGTAGCGTTAAGATTTCCTTTCACTGGATCTGAGGGGCTTAGCCCGAACCATGAAAAACAGTCCCAGACCATTATTCCTCCTCCTCTACCAAACTTTACAGTTGGCACTATGCATTAGGGCAGGTAGCGTTCTCCTGGCATCCGCCAAACCCAGATTCATTCGTCAGACTGCCAGATGATGAAGTGTGATTCATCACTCCAGAGAAAGCGTTTCTACTGCTCCAGAGTCCAATGGCAGCGAGCTAGCTTTACACTACTCCATGGCATTGCGCATGGTGACCTTAGGCTTGTGTGCGGCTGCTCTGCCGTGGAAACCCATTTCATGAAGCTCCAGACGAGCAGTTCTTGTGCTGAAGTTGCTTCCAGTATCAGTCTGGAACTCTAGTTAGTGTTGCAACCGAGGTCAGACTATTTTTATACTCTATGCGCTTCAGCACTCGGCGGTCCCGTTCTGTGAGCTTGTGGCCGACCACTTCGCGGCTGAGCCGTTGTTTCACCTAGATGTTTCCCCTTCACAATAACAGCACTTCCAGTTGACCGGGGGCAGCTCTAGCAGGGCAGAAATTTTACGAACTGACTTGTTGGAAAGGTGGCATCATATGACTGTGCCATGTTAAAAGTCACTGAGTGCTTCAGTAAGGCCATTCTACTGACAATGTTTGTCTATGGAGATTGCATGGCTGTGTGCTCGATTTTATACAGCTGACTCCAACGGGTGTGGCTGAAATAGCCGAATCCACAAATTTGAAGGGGTGTCTCACATACTTGTATATAGTGTACATGTAGATCAGGTGTACCACAGATGTGTCATAGATAGATAGATATATATATATATATATATCTATCTATCTCTCACTGTTACTCATACACCTGACTATCACAAACAGGTCCCTGTATCCTGTATAGTTGCACATGCCTGTGTACATGTAGATCAGGTATAAACAACTAACACGTACAACTACACAAGCTAGTCCTCATACCATAATAGCGAAGTGTTTTTATCTCTTTCACGTTTTAGCTTGTACTGTTGAGTGCCCTTTGTTACTCATGTCCCTTGCCCAATAAACATATTGCTAACTTTCCGCTGGTCAACATTCCACTCGAGTCCCGACCCACATATGCCCTACTACTAAACAGATACCTGACCCACTAAAACAGGGCGATTTTAATTCCGGTCCTGAGGGGCTAAAATGTATTATTGGTTCTCTACCTCGTAGTTAGTTGTGCTTATTGAGTGTCCCAGGTTGGAATCAGTCCCTGGTTAGAATGGATGATAGTGAAAACCTGAAGCGTTTTGGGAACTTGAGGACCATAATTGAATGGCCCTACACCCAAGGGCCTCTTCACTTTGTCATTATATTTGTACACTACGCAAACTGTCTCATACTGTCAGACACCCACCAGTTTCAACCATATGCTAAAAAAGTCTGCGTCATAACCAATAATGTGTGTGTTCAAGTTCCCCAGTCCTGTGTATTGATTGATTGTTGGTTCATTTAGGTTACATCGCTCCGTGGAGTGGGCGATTCTACTCTCTGTGGGACACCGGGTAAGCACGGCTAACCTTTCCTATCGACGAAACAGTTGTTGAATTGAACGTGTGTGTGTGTGTGTGTCTGCGAAAGGGCTTACACCATACATAGTCTCAAAGGAAATGCTAGCATTGTCTTTTTCTTCCCAAACACACTTAGGCTACATTCTGTACATGAACTGCAGCGTGTCTGATTTCTGCATTAAGCAATGATAAATCGGTTTGTTTGCTGACAGCAGCGCTCTAGCTCTCCGTTTCCGTTCCCTTTTTTAAGTTGGTTTCTTGAATCTTCATATTCCCTGAATTACCAGATGTTTGTCTCCTCTATTCTTCCACCCCCCCAGCTACGCTAAGATCCATATCCCCATCATCGCGTCGGTGTCGGAGCACCAACCCACCACCTGGGTGTCATTCTTCTTCGACCTCCACATCCTGGTCTGCACCTTCCCAGCAGGCCTCTGGTTCTGCATCAAGAATGTCAACGACGAGCGCGTCTTCGGTAAACCGGGGCTCGTTAAAACACACCGATACTCAACATGCATACACATCATTTGAATACATCGGAATATTTGGGAGGGGAATCTGGTGATTTGAGAGGAATATGCATTGAAGCAAGGGCGTCCTCATGTTGTTGATATACTGTACACACCTGTTCCTAGGAGTTGTAGTGGAAGAGGGAATTCTGAACAGAATCCCACTGCTCCAGTGCATTAGGGGCTACGCTTGAGGTGGTTTCTGTTTTTCCCTTGAACTGGAAGGAAAACTCCACCCAAAAACCATCCATTGGTATTTGTTTCATTAGTCAATTGTTGACAAGTCCCAAAATGTTTTGCTTATGTCAACAATGGACTAATGAAACAAATGCCAAATTTAGTTTTCCTTTAATTGATCAATTGTCATTGATTGTCCCGAGAGCCTGCACAACTGATAACCAAGCTCTAAATCAGTCTGTCTCAGATAAATATATATAAAAAACACCCCCGAAGACCTGAGTTGTGCACTGTGTACTTTTGACATGGGTTAAACGCTGTTTTAATTTGAATTCATCTTTCTTGCCTCTCTGCCCCCCCCCCCCCCCCTAGTGGCTCTCTATGCCATCAGCGCGGTCTACTTTGCCGGGGTGATGGTGCGCCTGATGCTGACCTTGACGCCGGTGGTGTGCATGCTGTCGGCCATCGCCTTCTCCAGTGTGTTCGAGCACTACCTGGGGGATGACATGAAGAGGGAGAACCCTCCCGTAGAGGACAGCAGTGACGAGGATGACAAAAGGAGCTCAGGGAACCTCTATGACAAGGTCAGGAGGAGTCACAGTCCAGGGCCCGTATTCATTAATAGGCTTGGGCGATACCCCGGTATGGTGTAAACTGTATATTTTGAAATACCGACGATTATGCTTTTCAATACTGTTAAAAAAAAACAGGGGGGGTGGTCTTTTTTGGGGGGGTTGCGGGCACCCTTTCCTCACGGAGGTGCGTGCTACGCCGATAAGAAATTGAAGATGTGTCAAATAAATTATATCCAGCGCCAGCTATGCATATGTGCTTGCAGAAATGTTATCAAAACTGAACTTGCAGTGAAAATGTCCTTTCCTCCATGCCAACTTTAGACCATGCGTATGCACATCTTCTAGTGACTGAAGTACCCTAAAATTTCCAATTAATAGCCCAGGCATTTGCTTAAATCACTGAACATAATAGGCACTTATTAGAGACGGGCTTCTATTCAAACCAGGCTTCTATTTCCTTAATGCACACAGTTTTTGCTGATGTGCATAGTTAATTGTTTAATTCCAGCATTCACTTTCAGTATTTTAATCCATTTCCTGCACTGTGTTTACACACATTTGCCATAGTATGCCTCTACAAAATATATATATATATTCCTCGGGCTGCATTTTCAGAAGTTCTTACTTTTGCCACTAGAGGGTGATTTCTGGGTCTGTATCAAGGGGCCAGGGTGCACAAAATATCCATTGAATTATTCAAATTGTTGCTGAGGCTGATATTAGTTTTGATCAATCACAGATGAAGATATTAACATTTTATATTCATCCTATGATGTCTGCCATATTTTTGGATGACGTGATGGCTCCCCATGCGCATGCGATATTGGTCCATATTAACCGGATATAGACGTACATGAATCGGCGTCTGCGAACGTGAGTAAGTTACCTCGAACAACGGTTGGACATCTGAGACGCAGTTTCTAATTCTTATTGTACCTCAGTGGCCTGTACTTCTGAAGTTGTCTGTTTTTGTGATTCCCATTTAGTTAGCAGTTTCGACTGGTGATAAAAACAGATTTCCATAATTGTTTTGAGTCATTACTGAATGATTTATTGTAACAAATCAAACATTTAACCTCGTAAGTAATTCATGGTAACATCGTAAACAGCTCATTTACACCCAGCGTTTATTTGAAACATATGTTTATTTGTTGAACTTTATGCTGTAGCCCAGCTATTAAAGGGGACAGGAAGCTATTTGAGACTCAGCAATTTAATTGAAGTTTTAGGGTATTGCAAGTGGGCCTAAGTATTTAGAGCAAATGGAGGGTTGTGATGACACTTATTCATAAAAACATAAGAAGCAGCCATTTGCCTTTGGTGAGACACTTTTCGAATCTAAATGACAGTGTTGGAGGTTCTGGGTTCGGGTCCAGGCTCTGTCGTAGCCGGCCGCGACCAGGAGACCCATGGGGCGGAGCACAATTTGGCTCAGCGTTGTCCGGGTTAGGGGAGGGTTTGGCCGGCAGGGATGTCCTTGTCCCATCGCGCACTAGCGACTCCTGTGGCTGGCCGGGCGCAGTACATGCTGACACGGTCGCCAGGTTACAGCGTTTCCTCCGACACGTTGGTGCGAAGTGGATTCCGGGTTAAGTGGGCATTATGTCAAGAAGCAGTGCGGCTTGATTGGGTTGTGTTTCGGGGGATGCACGGTTCTCGACCTTCGCCTCTCCCGAGAATGTGAAATGTCAGAATAATAGTAGAGAGAATCTTTTATTTCTTTCATCACATCACAGTAGGCCTCCTTGTTCGCATGCGCTTTTTCAGTTCTGCCCACAAATTTTCTATTGGATTGAGGTCAGGGCTTTGTGATGGCCACACAAATACATTGACTTTGTTGTCCTTAAGCCATTTGGTCACAACTTTGGAAGTATGCTTGGGGTCATTGTCCATTTGGAAGACCCATTTGCGACCAAGAAAAAAACCAATGCATAACATTGTTGAATTCAAACGTTCTGCTGACGGGTCCAGAACTATTTTCACATTAAGCGAATGGAGGGTCATTTCCGGGCCGAGTTTTAGTGCTCGTTCTCGTTTTACAGCCGATCTGATATACAGTGTCAAGTCAAGTTTATAAACCTCCATATTTGACGTATTCTTTTCATAAATGGAGCACGCAGGTATGTAGTGTGAAATGTACGCAATGGTTATAAATGAGGAATTGGGTAAAAGTCAGTAAATTCGTTAAATCATATCAGTTTATTGGTCGTATACACAGTTTAGCTGATGTTATAAGAATGCAGTGTAATGCTTGTGTTACTGGCTCTAAACAATTCAGTCAAATGTCAATCAAGTCCCCCCCCCCAAGAAAATGTGGGAACGAAGTGATTGCGCAGAAGTGTTTCTAAATCTCCCCCCTCCCCTTTTTTAATAAAGTTTTCTCAAAGGAGGGAAAACATGCACGAGTGGTCATTGACTAGTTTGATGTAAACCATATGCCGTGGCTGTCTGTCTCCAGATCTCAAACCAATTGAACACTTATGGGAGATTCTGGAGTGGCGCCTGAGTGTTTTCCACCACCAAAAAAAAAAAAAAAAAGATGGATTTCTCATGGGGAGACTGGTGTCTCATCCCTCCACTAAAGTTCCAGACACTTGTAGAATCTATTTGAAGCTGTTCTGGCTCCTGGTGGCCCAACGCCCTATTAACACACACTATGTTGGTGTCTCCTTTATTTTGGCAGTTACCTGTGCTTAGCCAATATACATATTCCTGTAAGGAGGTACAAAGTAATGTCCAATTTCACTCTGTTTGTATTGCAACTCTGATACGTCTGTTTTTAGTGGGCCAGTGTGTTGATGTGGTGTGCGTATGTCTCCCTCTGCAGGCAGGAAAGGTGCGTAAGCACGTGTCTGAGCAGGAGAAGGCAGAGGAGGGCCTGGGCCCCAACATAAAGAGTATCGTGACCATGCTGATGTTGATGCTGCTCATGATGTTCGCCGTCCACTGCACATGGGTCACCAGTAACGCCTACTCCAGTCCTAGTGTGGTGCTGGCCTCCTACAACAACGATGGGTAAGGACTAATAATGTAATAATTACATGCCAGACACTGAGCCCCAATGGGAATCGAACCCGCAACCTTTGGTGTTGCAAGCGCCGTTGCTCTACCGATTTTTGTTTTGAGCCACAGATGTTCAAACTACCATGCAGTTATGTAGACTAAGGCACACATTACACTCCACGCATACAAGCGTAGCTCCACATATTTCTGACAGCAGCGTACATTCGCACGCATTGGGGAACACAAAGGCACAGGCACACACTTTCTCACTCGCATATACCCACAGAAATGCCCACAGTCGTATTTCATCAGGTAAAAGCTGTGATGTTGATGAGCTCGGAGTGTTGTTGTGTAACTCTGCATTGTTTTATTGCATCTTGTCCCATAACTCTTAACAGAATTATCTTCAATAATTGTGAAGATGACGTGTGCGCTTGCAAGACTTTGTGTGCTGTTTATTTTCCAATTAGAGATTTAGACATTGAAGTGACACGTAAGTAGGAGAAAGTCTAACTCTTCGACTCTTAAGTCCTCATACATATATTTATTTGGGTACCAATGTTCCCTCGAAGCTGCGCGCGGGCGCAAAGTATCCCCGAGACTGCCACACAGCTCCCCAGGACCTCTGCTCAGAGTGCAGAAATATCAGCCCACAGAGAGATTGAACTTCACTCCACGTCCTGGAGTTTTCCCTGTTAGTTAACACTATCAACGTTTCCCTTTTACTGTGGAAATTATGATCAACACAATATTAGCCACTTTCGATGCAACTTACTGAAACAAAACGAACCATACAAGTTTAAAAAATGTGTAGGCAGTACGCATAGGATTAGGATTCTATTGCGCATGACTCAGCCCGTACTCTACACAGATCAGTGCGGTATAGCCAATTGGAGATGCAGTAGGCCTATATGCAAATACAACATTGCCATATATGGATCAGTGCCATTTATTTTGAACCGGACTGTGTTTAAAGCTGTGGTCGTGAGTAGATGTGCTTGTTTTGAGATCAAATCAAGAACTGCATGTAGCAACATGTGCACATTTTGTTTATCTTTTGCTAGTTAGTGAGTTATTAGCTGAGTTTATAAATAATTTGTAGTCAGCAATGGGGGAGTGATTTGCTGCTTACAAGAGCACAAAACGTGTACATTTCTAGATGTCTTTGAAAATAAGATATTTATTTTTGCCTTAAAGGGGCAGTGTTGTATTTTGAGACAGGCTTGAATAAGCAGAGTGTAGCATACTTTGGCCTATTCTCTGTAATAATGGTATGAGAATAATAATAATGCATTTTATTTTGTGAAATGGTTTCTTACATCAAACAACATTTTCAGTCACCTTGTCTGAAGTACAAGTGGATAACAGGTTAACTTCTTATGGCTGGGGGCAGTATTGAGTAGCTTGGATAATTAAGGTGCCCAGAGTAAACTGCCTGCTACTCAGGCCCAGTTGCTAATATATGCAAAGTATTAGTAGATTTGGATAGAATGATGTCTGTGAGTATAACAGAACTCATATGGCAGGCAAAAACCTGAGAGAAAAAAATCCAACCAGGAAGTGGGAAATCTGTGGTTTGTAGTTTTACAACTCTTTGCCTATCGAATATACAGTGTCTATGGGGTCAAATTGCACTTCATAAGGCTTCCACTAGATGTCAACAGTCTTTAGAACCTTGTTTGATGCTTCTACTGTGACAGAGGGGGGAATGGGAGCTGAATGAGTCAATGGTCTGGCAGTGGCATGAGCTGGTCACGTGCGAGTTAGCTTGCGTTCCATTGCATTTCTGAAGACAAAGGAATTCTCCGGTTGGAACATTATTGAAGATTTATGATAAAAACATCCTAAAGATTGATTCTATACATCGTTTGACATGTTTCTACGGACTGTAACGGAACTTTTTGACCTTTCGTCTGGCCTGCGCGTCATGAATTTGGATTACTGGGCTAAACACGCAAACAAAAAGGAGGTATTTGGACATAAATGATGGACTTTATCGAGTGCATTCTGATGAAGATCATCAAAGGTAAGTGAATATTTATAATGTTATTTCTGACTTCTGTTGACTCCACAACATGGAGGATATCTGTATGTCTTGATTTGTCATCTGAGCGCTGTACTCAGATTATTGCATGCTGTGCTTTTTCGGTAAAGCTTTTTTTTTAAATCTGACACAGCAGTTGCAACAAGGAGAAGTGTATCTATAATACCATGCATAATAGTTGTATCTTTTATCAATGTTTATTATGAGTATTTCTGTAAATTGATGTGGCTCTCTGCAAAATCACCGGATGTTTTGGAACGCGCCAATGTAAACTCAGATTTTTGTAAATAAATATGAACTTTATCGAACAAAACATACATGTTGTCCTATGAGTGTCATCTGATGATCATCAAAGGTTAGTGATTCATTTTATCTCTATTTCTGCCTTTTGTGACTCCTTTCTGTGGCTGGAAAAATTGCTTTTTCTGTGACTGTGCAGACCTGTCAATCATTTAGTGTGCTTTCGTCGTAAAGCCTTTTTGAAATCGGACACTGGTGCGATTAACAACAAGTTTATCTTTAAAATACTTGTATGTTTGAGGAATTTTAATTATGAGATTTCTGTTGTTTTGAATTTGGCGCCCTGTACTTTCACTGGCTGTTGTCATATCGATCCCGTTAGCGGGATTCAAGCCATAAGAAGTTTTAATGCCGAGCCCTAGTGGTGTTTTTTTTCCAAAAGTCTCATGGAATGTAGGCCTACATTGGACACCACACATTGGCTGCTACTGTAGACTGTTATGGGATTTGTTTTTGATGGTAGGCCACTCTGGTAGGTCTACGTTATGATCAGATAGCCAGAGTAGCCTACTTGGCAACTGTTAAAACTGTAATTTAAAGCGGGTACAGCCTCAGTGTTCACAGTATACACACGCTGGAAGTTGCACAGACTTTTCACAATGTTCACATTCTCTCAGCTGAAAATGCTGAAAATATTCAAGGGAACATTGGTGGATACAATTTGCGTCATCCCTGTCTCATAGATCACCTAAGTTACCAAACCGATGTTTGCCTGGCTGTCCTTCCCGTTACTGTCCTTTCCGTAACTCGTCAACTCTGTCACTCCCCACAGGACGAGGAACATCCTGGATGACTTCAGGGAGGCCTACTATTGGCTGAGGCAGAACACAGACGAGCACGCGAGGGTTATGTCTTGGTGGGACTATGGCTACCAGATAGCAGGCATGGCTAATCGAACCACCCTAGTGGACAACAACACATGGAATAACAGTCATATAGCACTGGTGAGTCACACAACATCAAAAGGGGGCATTGGGGAGGTTTGAAGATTTGAGGGTTTTCGAGTCAACGCAGACCTCATGCTCCAAAGTAGATCAGCTTCTTGGCTCTCACCTTTCTCAATGAATGCAATACATTCACTTGTAGGAGCTGCAGTAATGTGTGGGATTATTTTTGCTCCTATGACTTGATTGATTTTCCCAGAGCCGGCAACGACTTTGAAAAGCAAGTACTTACACCACCCTCTCATTTTCCCACCAACTCTATCTACCTGCATCTCTTCGTTCCTCTACTCTCTTCTCTGTACAAACTCCCGTTCTTCCCTCTCTCTTCTGTAGGTGGGAAAAGCCATGTCGTCCAATGAGAGTGCCGCGTACGAGATCATGAGGAGTCTGGACGTGGACTACGTGCTGATCATCTTCGGGGGCGTGATTGGTTACTCGGGCGACGACATCAACAAGTTCCTGTGGATGGTCAGGATAGCGGAGGGAGAGCATCCCAAGGACATTCGGGTGAGTGCCTGGTTGAGACTGCAACACGATACAGAAGGGCCCTTCATTCACTCCTATTTATGATCCTTTTTGTTATGCTGAGAAACCTGGGTAAACACTTCACTCTATCCGTCTGGGGCAAACCCAAGGACATTGCAGTTCCTAGCAATGTTTATTTTAGTCAATGACCCTTTGTCGTTGGACAAATTGTCCGATATCCAATGCAGATTTGTAAATGTATTTATTTCCCCATGCGAGTTTGAATGTCAGAGATGAACTGAACTATTGAAGGTTGTAAGACTGCGTCATATCGTAGATGGCAATTTGGCAAAGTGTTTCAGTTTTTATTCCCCTATTAAGTGCAGTCTCTATTTGATGAGATCAATAAGTATCCTCAAAGAAATGTGGGATTTGGTCTGAACCCCCAAGTGTCTCACGCTCACTGCCTTCCCTCCTTGTGCCCTTCAGGAGAGTGACTACTTCACCCCTCAGGGAGAGTTCCGCGTGGACAAGGCCGGCTCGCCTGTCCTGCTCAACTGCCTTATGTACAAGATGTCCTACTACCGCTTCGGCGAGATGCAGGTGAGCGGTGGGGAAATACCTGAAGCTAAAGTAGGCTACAGTAAGCACTAACGGACGAGAGGGGCTTAAGGACGCGCTGACAGAAGCGTGGGAGGGAAAGTGCTCAGATGCACAGGCTTTGGCAGGTACAGGCGAGATATGAGCGAGATGAGCTGCCAGGTACTTAAAGGGAGCTGCGTGTTGCCTGGCCAGCAGCTCAGTGAAGAGGAGGAAGGATCAGTGGGCTGCTTCAGTAGTGTCCAGAGACAGCCAGGCAAGCAGTGTTCTGTCTCATGGCTTAACCCATGGAGGAGATGGAGAGACTGGTTTAGAGCAGGATAAAGGTAAGGAAAGAGGTTGGTTTTGAGGAAGTGACTAGGACAAGACTGGAAAGACAGAATTAGATATCAGAAGGTGGAGGGAGGGATAGGTGATGTACAGATTTTAAAAGAGCAGGGAAAGAGCCTGATAATGAAGTAAGAGGAAAAACAGCACTTGTTTGAAGGTAGAATCAACCTTTACACAAGCGCCATACTCACTTTTGCTCAGTCAGTAGCTGACCTCGTCAACACCCTCAACCCCACCTACTGCTGTCCTTATCTCTCAGCTGGACTTCCGGACACCGCCTGGGTTCGACCGCACCCGCAACGCCGAGATCGGCAACAAGGACATCAAGTTCAAGCACCTTGAGGAGGCGTTCACCTCAGAGCACTGGCTGGTGCGCATCTACAAGGTGAAGAAGCTGGAGAACAGGGAGCCGCTGGAGCACAAGCTCCGCAGCATCGTGCCCAGGCAGAAGTACACCTCCAAAAAGGTACAAGGCTTCCATGTCTCTCAGCATTCATTGTGCTAATGAATGTAAGACATCTGATACTGGCGGAGTGAGTTTACATATGACTATTTGTTCTCAAATTTAAGCCACCAAAAGGAAATGTTCATAAAATGTGAGCCGACTCACTTTTATTTCATACTGTTAATGTGTGCTCCAATTCAGATGAGTAGATATGTAGGAACAAGTTGCAAATTGAAAATGGATTTGTAAATCAAGTTTGTTTTATTGCACAGACTGCTAAGAGGAAGCGAGGACACATCAGGAATAAGCTGGTCCTGAAGAAAGGCAAGAAACTAAACAAGAAACAATGAAGACGGACACAACACAAAAATACAAAAAAAATAACTAGCTAAGAAAACTACCAATGAAAAAGAATGCCCATTGTATGGAATGTGAGCACTTAGCCTCGAGGGCTAGTCCTCTGAGCGCAGCACCCCCTGTGGTGGGGAGGGTGAAGTGTCATGTCTGGCTAGCCCCAGAACCTTTGTCCGTTTTTATCCAGAGGATCTTTTGTCATGCTCTTTTCTTCTTCTTTGTACTTGAATGTGTGGCAAGGCACTGAGCTGCTGAAACCGGGGTGAGCGTACATTTTGTGGTACATTTAACTGTTATTCTAGAGAGGGGGACAAAACAAAGAAAGGAAACTGAGGAGGCTGGGAGCAATTGCACCAAAGAGCCCTTGATTTAGCTCCTTGGCACATGTAAACGTGTTTTGTGAGGGTGAGGAAGCATGGGAATTGAGGACATGTTCCTGACACGCGTACGGAGGAATTCCACTGTCTAGGCCCAGCTGATTTACTTCTGATGGTTACTTTTAATCATTATTTTGTTTTGGCCCTAATTTGTCGTTACCGAGACAATTCTTTAGGAAGTAAAAGGCCTAATATGTAAATATGTTATGTAAAGATAATGTCTGATAGGGTTGTAATATATTGGATTCTTGTGGTAATTTTTTTTTAAATACGCAGATTTCTTCTCTTTACTTTGATGTTTTTTTATGGCAGCAGCTAGAACAGTGAATGCAATAATTCTCGTTAGGAGGGACTTGAGATTTTGTTTAAAATGAATGTGAATTTAAGACCCCCCCCCCCCTCCCCTGAAAAATTGCTTAGATTGTATATTCTGCTGCTAGGTTTAAAAATGTAAGCAATTCTATATATAAAAAAAGTTGTGATTTAATAACGAGGCCTCCACCCCGCGAGCCTATTGCCTCGTTGCTGGTCTCTTCATCACCACGTTAGTATGTCCATCTGTCTTCTCAGTCATTTTTGCCTGTCCACATACACATGTTTATGCTGTTGAGTTTATGTAGCCAAGAGTAGGGTAATGCAGGGAAGTGCTGAAGATGGCTGCCAGTGAGTGGACAAAGCAATGGTGCCCTCTGTTAACACTACTGGGCCTGTTGTTAAAATCCTGTGTTGAACACTGAAGGATCGTTTGGGGGGGGGGGGGGGGATCAGACAGTCTACACACAAACTTTCTAGGAATACAGAGTTATTTAATTGACATCTTCAATCACTCAACAGTTTACCTCTTTTGTTTGATACTTATTTTGCGTTTCCTTTAAACACAGAAGTGATGTCATTTCACCTTTTTGGATATTAAAAATGGCGTTGTTCGTGTCTCTTGAGCTTCTCTGAGAAAGACTGCATTGTGTCACTGCTTTCACTTAATGGCCCTCCATACGTCATATCGACCTTGCTCAAACACACACTCGAGAAACTCTTATGTTAAACTGCTTATATCAGAGATTTTCAATGTGTGTGAGGAGAACGAAGGGATTGGATTGAGCCTTAATGTGATATAGAAAGTGTACAGGTTGTTCGCCCTTTGTTGTTACCTTGTTTATTATGTCTGGTTTTATTGGGGATGGTGGACTAGTTTCTTCTCTTCTGGGTTCTCAACACCTTCTCTTCCTCGCTCTGCCACACCACTACATTGATTTTTATTTTTTATTTTAAATCTAACAACCCTGGTCCCCCTCACCTTCCAAGTTAACATGTTTAAATGTAGAGTAAATAAAAGATTCAACTTTGTAAGAAGAATTGGTCCTCAAATTATTCACTATCCCGATTGTGTTACTTCAGGCAAACACCTTACAATGATAGTATCTTAGGTTGTTGTTTTTTTTTTAGGCAGGTTGCTTTTACTAAAGTTGATCAGAGGCTTCAGGCAATTCCAGGAAACGCATGTATTCAGTGAGACGGTAATTACAAGGCCACTTTTTAAAGTGCAATACAATAGAAATGCATTCTAAAGCACATAAAACACCTTTTTACATGGAATTCTCTCATCTATAACAGTCAAAGGCCTGGGTATACAGTGCCCTCCACTAATATTGGCACCCTTTGGTAAATATGATCAAATACCTTTTATCCTCTTGGTCTTTCATTCAACAAAAAAAATTGAACCTTTTTAATTAAAGTAAACCAATTGAAATACATTTTTTTAAATTCCTATCATAAAACAAATTTTCCAAATATATGCGTGCCACAATTATTCATTTAATACTTTGTGCAACCTCTCTTTGCCAAGATGATCGCTCTGAGTCTTCTCCTATAATGTGTAATGAGGTTGGTGAACACATGGCAAGATATGAGACCATCCCTCCATGCAGAATCTCTCCAGGTCCTTCAGATTCCAAGGTCCACGCTTGTGGCCTCATCTTCAGCTCATCCCACAGGTTTTCTATGGCGTTTAGGTCAGCGGACTGGGACGACCATGGCAAAACCTTGATTCTGTGGTCAGTGAACCATTTTTTGTGTTGATTTTGAGGTGTGCGTTGGATCATTGTCCTGCTGGAAGCTCCTACCAAGGCCCAGTTTAATCTTCCTAGCAGGGGCAGTCAGGTTTTGTTTTAATATCTGCCATGATATCATGTATCCTAACACGTTGTCCAGGGTCTTTGGAAAGAAAAACAGCCCTACAACATCCAATCCACCAACATACTTCAGTGGGGATGAGGTACTTTTCTGCATGGCCATCTTTCTGCCTACACTCTATGTTCTCATCTGACCATAGAACCCGGTCCCATTGAAAGTTCCAGTAACGTTCCGCAGGTACTTGAGTTTGTTTGACAGCTAAGGATTTTTTTATGGCAACCATCCCAAGCAGCTTGGGGTTATGTAGGTGGCGTCTGATCGTAGCCTTGTCACATTTACTGTATTCTCGTGTCATTCCCATAGTGATGGATGGGAACTTGGCCTGTGTGTCACATATTTATACCCCACTGAAACAAAGTCATGGCTTATCACTCAGGTGAACTTAAAGTAAAATACAAATATGCTTCAGTTAGATTTTACTCAAGGATTTCTATAGGTGCCAATAATTGTGGCACATGTTTTGGAGAAATATAGAAAAAATATTTCTCTACCATTCTACTTCAATTAAAAGGTTAGATTTTGTGAATATTTTGAATGAAAGACCAAGCGGATAAACAGCAGACATATTTACCAAGGGTATATATATATATATATATATATTTATTAGTGGAGGGCGCTGTAAACTGAGGGTTCAGAGAATGTAAATGTACCACACGATGGCAGCACTAGCTTTCAAATTACAGCTGTTCTGTATTTTCATTTATTTACTTGGGAGCGTTTTAACGTTTTATGACAGAGGCTTACTGTGATTGGTCTTGTTCTAAAAAATGTGCCCTGGCAATGTCCCAATCCCTACCCTATTCAACCTACACTACATGGCCAACAGTATGTGGACAGGTGCTCATCGAACATCTCAATCCAAAATCATGGGCATTAATATGGACTCCCCTCCCTTTGCTGCTATAACAGCCTCCAGGATTGTTTTCCTCACTAGATGTAGCATTGGTGCGGGGACTTAAGCCACGAGCATTAGTGAGGTCAGGCACTGATATTAGGCGTGGCTCGCAGTCAGCGTTCCAATTCATCCCAAAGGTGTTCAATGGGATTGAGGTCAGGGCTCTGTGCAGGCCACAAGTTCTTCCACATTGATCTCGACAACCATTTCTGTATGGACCTCGCTTTGTGCACGGAGGCATTGTCATGGTGAAACAGGAAAGGACCTTTCCCAAACTGTTGCCACAAAGTTGGAAGCACAGAATCATTTAGAATGTCAATGTATTCTGTAGCGTTAAGATTTCCCTTCGCTGGAAGAACTAGCTCGAACCAAGAATAACACCCCCACCAAACTTTACAGTTGACACTATGCATTCTCCTGGCAAACCCAGATTCGTCTGTCGCGCTGCCAGATAGAGAAACGTGATTCATCACTCCAGAGTCCAATGGTGGCAAGCTTTACACCACTCCAGCCGACGTTTGGAAACCATGAAGCTCCCGACGAACAGTTATTGTGCTGACATTGCATCCAGAGGCAGTTTGGAACTCTGTAGTGTGTGTTGCGACCAAGGACAGAGCTTGTGTGGCCTACCACTTTGCGGCTGAGCCGTTGTTGCTCCTAGACGTTTCCACTTCACCGGGACGGCTCTAGCAGGGCAGAAATTTGATGAACTGACTTGTTGGAAAGGTGGCGTCCTATGACGGTACCACGTTGAAAGTCACTGAGTACAGGCCATTCTACTACTGCCTATGCTTGTTTATAGAGATTGCGTGGCTGTGTGCTCAATTTTATACACCAGTCAGCAACGGGTTTCGCTGAAAGAGCCAAATCCACATTTTGTCCATGTCGTGTATGTTATAAAATGGTGTTGCATAGTTTTTTTTTTTTTTTTACCCAAGTGAAATTTGGTTCAAGCGCTTGGATACATTGCATCTATTTGTGAGCAGATCCTTCCAAATAAGCCACAGTCACTATCCTGTTTTGGAAACGCCAGTCCCATCAGACAGTGATCATGTATATTGACTATCAATACCTGCGCTTGTCTTGAGTTCGGTGTGCTGGGGACTCTAATCAAAATCATGCATTGGATTATTTCCAGTAGTTCTGGTCACGATACCTAGTAATTCAAGAACACAATTGGGGCCCGATTCCGACCCAAGTTAATTAAGCGCTTGTGAATGGAACGTAATTCCTTTTTTTATGCACTTTGTGTATTCTGACCTTGAACTTAAGTATTAGACTAGCTTTCTATTCACCTGCTATTCATTTGGGGTGGAGATCGAAAAAGTGGAGGTACACTATCAGTCAAAAGGGTTTTTCTTTATTTTTACTGTTTTCTAGAATAATAGTGATTTCAAATCTATGAAATAACACTGATTACATGTGTTAAACAAATCAAAATATATTTTAGATTCTTCAAGTAGCCACCCTTTGCCAAGAGTGTGCAAAGCTGTCATCAAGGCATTCTCTCAACCAGCTTCATGAGGTAGTCACCTGGAATGCATTTCAGTTTGGTAAAAGACCAAGTCAGTCTTGTGGCAAGAACAGCTCAAATAAGCATTGCGAAACGACAGTCCATACGAAAAATGTCAAGAACCTAACATTTCTTCAAGTGCAGTCGCAAAAACCATCAAGCTCTGTGATGAAACTGTCTCTCATGAGGACCGCCACAGGAATGGAAGAACCAGAGTTCTCTGCTGCAGAGGATAAGTTCATTAAAGTTACCAGCTTCACAGAGTTCAAGTAACAGACGCATCTCAACATCAACTGTTCAGAGGAGACTGTCAATCAGGCCTTCATGGTTGAATTGCTACAAAAGAAACCACTACTAAAGGACACCAATAAGATGAAGAGACTTGCTTGGGCCAAGAAACACGAGCAATGGACATTAGACCAGTGGAAATGTGTCCTTTGGTCTGGAGTCCAAATTTGAGATTTTTGGTTCCAACATCCTTGTCTTTATGAGACACGTGGGTGAACAGTTGGAACAGCTCCATACAGTTGGAAATACACATTCGGAGGAGGTGGTGTGGGGGTGCTTTGCTGGTGACGCTGACTTATTTAGAAATCAAGGCACGATTAACCAGCATGCCTACCACAGCATTCTGCAGCAACACGCCATCCCATTTTGGTTTGTACTTAGTGGGACTATCATTTGTTTTTCAACAGGACAATGACCCAACACACCTCCAGGCTGGGTAAGGGCTATTTTACCAAGATGGAGTGCTGCATCAGATGACCTGGCCTCCACAATCCCCCGACATCAACCAAATTGAGAAGGTATGGGATGAGTTGGACCGCAGTGTGAAGGAAAAGCAGCCAACAAGTGTTCAGAATTTGTGGGAACTCCTTCAAGACGGTTGGAAAAGCATTCCAGGTGAAGCTGGTTGAGAGTGTGCAAAGTTGTCATCAAGGCAAAGGGTGGCTATTTGTTGAATTTTAGATATAATGTATTTAGATTTTTTTAAACACATTTTTTGGTTACTACATGATTCCATACGTGCTATTTCATATTTTGTCTTCACTATTATTCTACAATGTAGGAAAGTCCAAATAAAATAAAATCACTTTAATGAGTAGGTGTTCTAAAACTTTTGACCGGTAGTGTATGTCTACAGACAAACCGTATTCTGATCTTAACTTAATTCTACCACCTTTAAGCGTGAGGAAACCACAAATAAGGTCTATCAAACCTACCGGTTCCAAGTAGAAAAAGCATCTACTTAATTTTTTTCCCTGATTAGAAATTACACCATTCTCCATGCACTGTAATTTACAATTTGATAAGATATTAATAAAACTGAGTAATCCATTTGGACAAGGGAATTGTAAATATAAATGACACTTGTTTTAGATATAGTGAGTGATCTCCAAAAGTATTGGGACATTGACATTTTTTGTTTGTTTTGGCTCTCCTAATCCAGCATTTTGGATTTTAAATGATATAACGACTGAGGTTAAAGTGCAGACCGTCAACTTTAATTTGAGGGTATTCTCATACATTTTGGGTGAAACTTTTAGAGATGACAGCACTTTTTGCACACGGTCCCCCAATTTTAGGGGACCAAAAGTATTCGCATCCCTTGACTTTTTCCACATTTTATTACAGCCTGCATTATAAATGTATTATAGAGATTTTGTCATTGGCTTGTACACAATACCCCAATAATGTCAAGTAGAGTTGTTTTTCAAGTCATTAAGTATTCAACTCCTTTGTTATGGAAATCCTAAATAAATTCTGGGGGGTAAGCATGTCACGGTTAGTGTTAAACATGAGTTTTGAATGACTACCTCGTCTCTGTAAGGTCCCTCAGTTGAGCAATGAATTTCAAACAGATTCAACCACGAAGACCAATTCCTCACAAAGAAGGGCATATCTCTTTGAAGCCTGTACATAATAAAAATTATAAGGCACGAAAGTCATTTGGTAAAAATGTGGCAATGCGTTATGTTTGAAGCAAGACCAATACAACGCATAGTGGTGGCTGCATCATGTTATGGGTATGCTTGTAATGGTTGAGGACTGGAGAGTAGGGTGCTAAGCACAACCTCCCTGACCCAGTCTGTAAAACCTCCATGTTTCAAGCAGACCACCATAGTCCCTGTGCCCAGGAATGCCAAGGTAACCTGTGTAAATGACTATCGCCCCGAAGCACTCGCATCTGTAGCCATGAAATGCTTTCAAAGGCTGACTCACATCAACACCATCACCCCAGACACCCCGGACCCACTCCAATTAGCATACCGCCACAACAGATGACGCACTCCACACTGCCATTTCCCACCTGGACAAAAGGAACACCGATGTGAGAATGCTGTTCATTGACGTTCAACACCATTGTGCCCTTCAAGCTCATCACTAAACTAAGGACCATGGGATTAAACTCTCTCTGTAACTGGATCCTGGACTAGGCAACATGCAGCAAGTCTGGAACCAACAGGACACTGAATAGCTTATAGCCCCAAGCTATAAGACTGCTAAATAGTTTATCATCTATCCCATAGCCTAGTCTCTTTATCCCTACCTATATTTACAAATCTACCCCTGCACATGGACTCAGTACTAGTACCCCGTCCTGTGCAACCTGGTCCTGGACTTTCTGACGGGCCGCCCCCAGGTGGTGAAGGTAGGAAACATCTCCACCCCACTGATCCTCAACACTGGGGCCCCACAAGGGTGTGTTCTCAGCCCTCTCCTGTACTCCCTGTTTACCCATGACTGTGTGGCCATGCACACCTCCAACTCAATTGTCAAGTTTGCAGACACTATTGGTAGGCTTGACTACCAACAACGACGAGACGGCCAACAGGGAGGAGGTGAGGGCCCTCGGAATGTGGTGTCAGGAAAATAACCTCTCACTCAACGTCAACAAAACATAGGAGATGAACGTGGACTTCAGGCAACAGCAGAGGCAGCACCCCCTATCCACATCAACAGGATAGTAGTGGAGAAGGTGGAACATTTTAAGTTCCTCGGCGTACACATCACAGACAAACTGAAATGGTTCACCCACACAGACAGCGTGGTGAAGGCACAACAGCGCCTCTTCAACCTCGACACCTAAAACACTCACAAACTTTTACAGATGTACAATCGAGAGCATCCTGTCGGGCTGTATCACTGCCTGGTATGGCAACTGCTCCGCCCACAACCGTAAGGCCCGATGTCACAGGAAGGCCAAAAAGATCATCAAGGACAACAAACATCCGAGCCACTGTCTGTTCACCCCACTATCATCCAGAAGGCGAGGTCAGTACAGGTGCATCAAAGCTGGGAGCGAGACTGAAAAACAGCTTCTATCTCAAGGCCATCAGACTGTTAAACAGCCATCACTAACATTGAGTGGCTGCTGCCAACATACAGACTCAAATCTCTGGCCAATTTGGCCTCCCGGGTGGCGCAGTGGTTAAGGGCGCTGTACGCAGCGCCAGCTGTGCCATCAGAGTCCTGGGTTCGCGCCCAGGCTCTATCGTAACCGGCCGCGACCGGGAGGTCCGTGGGGCGACGCACAATTGGCCTAGCGTCTACTGCATCTTGCCTATGCCGCACGGCCATCGCTCACCATATATTTAAATGTACATACACATCCTTTACATTTGTGTGTATAAGTCAGTCATTGTGAATTTGTTAGATTTGTTAGATATTACTGCACTGTCGGAACTAGAAGCACAAGTATTTCGCTACACTCGCATTAACGTCTGCTAACCATGTGTATGTGACCAATACAATTGGATTCGATTCATTCCTTGTGTTATTATTTTTCTATTTATTCCTTGGACTCTTATAATTTTCTCTCTGCATTGTTGGGAAGGGCCCGTAAGTAAACGTTTGACTGTTAGTCATGGCCATGTGCTTGTTGCTGTGGATCATTAGTAACAGTAAAAAAAAGACATGTAGGCTAATTCAATCGTTATGGAACGATCGTAACAGTTGGAACCCAACGAATGGCACAATACTTGGCTGTGTCATCACAGTATTGCCGGAACTGACCAGGATATAGCCTACTATTGTACACTTCTCTCTCTTACAATTCTATGTACACTAATCTTCCAACATTACCTTGTGTTAAAGAACTGAATGTGGCAATTTTCTGAATGACTCAAACCACAGTTCTTTCTTTCGTGCGTAAAGGCTCTCCAAACCTGTTTTTTTTATGATTCATAAACACTTTCCTAACCCTAAATAATCTACAAGATCTGAGTATTCTTAAATCGACCAATTGGTGCTGAAACTGAGACAAATTTTCATATATTTAGATGGTTTTATTTCAATGATCCCTAACATTCTGTTCTCTCAACATATTCTATTGAGTCTTTCGACAAAATGCAAACTAAAAGGCACACCGTATTTAAAGGGATGGCTAATGTATTGAAAACCCTATTGAATGAAAACTCCACAAGAAAATATGTTGGCCAGGAAGTGGGATGGTAATTCAGCAGTTTCATTTATTCAGTGCGTGCAAGGGAACCACACCTGCAAAGCCCGGTAGGCACTTTCATAAGGTAAGTCGGAATACCAACTATTGAGAAGTGCGTGCGTGAGAAATGCGCAATTTCTTAAAGTTGGAATCGGGCCCTTCTCCAAATGACTCAGTAGCTGCAAGAAACTGGACAGCTAACTTTTCATCCCTGCTGATTTTCTCAATTGGACTGCAAGGAGATCCTGACGTTAATAGAGACACCATGATAGTACTACAATGTAACGCTGCAAGACACACAGTCTATAGTCATGGATGGTTGAAATTACTTCACAACCAGAGAATATAGATCACTATCACTATAATCTAGATCACTATCACTATAATCTAGATCACTATCACTATAATCTAGATCACTATCACTATAATCTAGATCACTATCACTATAATCTAGATCACTATCACTATAATCTAGATCACTATCACTATAATCTAGATCACTATCACTATAATCTAGATCACTATCACTATAATCTAGATCACTATCACTATAATCTAGATCACTATCACTATAATCTAGATCACTATCACTATAATCTAGATCACTATCACTATAATCTAGATCACTATTCTAAGACTAAAATATGGAGCAAACTAAAAACAAAGATGTTCCATTAGTTGTTTGGCTGAATAATAAATATAATAAAGGCAATCAGATACAGCGCATTTGGAAGTATTCCGACCCCTTTTTCCACATTACATTTCCAGTCTCATTACAAAGGGTCTGAATACTTCTGTTTTTTAAATATTTTTAATACAATTGCAAACATTGAAAAAAAAAAAAAATTTTTTTTGCTTTGCCGTTACGGGGTGTTGTGTGTAGATCGATGAGGAAATTGTTTTATTTAATCAATTTTAGAATAAGGCTGTAACGTTTGTTCCATTACAGCCTTATTTTAAAATGGATCAACATAATAAATAAATAAAATCCATCAATCTACACCCAACACCCCGTAACGACAAAGCAAAAACAGGTATTTTTGCAAATTGTGGAGAAAGTCAAGGGGTCTGAATACTTTCCGAATGCACTGTATAATAGTATTTAACTAAATATATACACAGTATATACTGTACGTCAGTTAGTACATTTTGTGAAAATGTAAACGTATAATAGCTATGCATGACCCAAAACATCCCCTGTACCTCATATCCTGTCAACAATATAATTCAGAAGGACATCTGGAGAGACGGTGCCCCTCTGTGAGAATGTGGTTGTGTCTTCCTGTGCACCTCATCCATATTCAAGGCAGAGGCAGCCCACTGAGATATTAGCATGAGGAGTTTGTGAGCTGGGTACAGCCCCAGCTTAATTATGTGACATCAATGCCAACCTAAGGACACGTCCCTGGAAGGAGGAAAGACCCCACCGGGAGATGGACAGTCCGACACGCCGTTGGAACCTAAAGAAAAGACGGTGACGGTGTGGTATTACGACCGCAATAAGTGGGGAAGAGAGTGATGGGAAATCTGTTTGCATGGAAGAGCTGAGGCAGACAGCTCCGTTCAGGAATGGTCGAAACTCCTTCAAAAAGGTCGGGATGGGATAAGGATGGGTGGAATGGAAAAGTGGTAGGAAATCGCCTACTGCTAGTCATCAGCATTTGTTAAAAACAGGATGGGAACTCATGTAACACAAACACATCTCTGCCATGATCACGGTTGTATTCCACCAACACTGCAATGGACTCCTCCTGATTCCATCTGATGCCATCTGCATTCTTCTACCATTGCATTCTGATGCTGCATGACAAATAAAGGCGATTGGACCAAAATGGACCATGTACGTGTCAACACAACTGGTACAAAATACCGGTGGCAAATCATATTGTGCATTTGCAAAAAATATTGCCTTGGGCAAAGTGAAAAATCGAAATGCTCTACCTCGAACACTATAAAAAAAATCAATATTTGTCCCGCCCCCACCCTCGTAGTTCAAGTGGAAACCACTTTGGCACCTTGATCCACATGAGTGTGTCCTTTGTCCATGTCATTAAGAGTCAGTATCTCAGGTCCCAATAGAGAGTGGCATTACTCCCTCAATACTGCTGTTCCGTCATTATCCTTCCCCTGGCCTAGCCCCTCATTTAGGGGGATAGAGGCACTCTGTTAGAGCAGTCTGGTTCTTGTGCCAGTGAGATTTCCACAGAGTATTGTGGTAGATCCAGCCTTCTCCCTAAAAGGCAAGAACAAAGACACAAAAACCAGATGAGCATCCGTGGTTAAATTGAGCCGGATTCACCTGGAGCCGGGCTCCTGCACCTTGGGACAAAGCACCCTTAGTGGAGGTACCAACAACCAGATGTATCCGGTTTTCAGGGATAGAGCTCATTCAACCTTGCTCCCTTTTCCGCTGAAAACCGGATGTGGGACCTCCGCTCAGGCGTTATCTTTCAGGTTAGGTCAAAGAGCCGAGCTCCAGCACTTCATGGGTCCAGAGAGACAAGCAGGGTAAAAAGTCAGATAAAATGTATGATCAACCAAGGTAAGGGATACGATTGAACATATAGTTTTATATTTAACCCCGGCTCAACCTCCTTCTGGAACGGTACCTTTTTGCTGAAATATGTGGGTGTCCAGGGCAAGTTATCCGCAGCTCTCTGCCTCTCCTCCCTTCTCTGGCGCTCCTCTAGGCGATGCTTGTGTTCCGTGGCCTCGTCCATGTTCCCCTCCTTCAGTGACTTGGTGACATGCTGCCATAACCGCCTACAACAGACACATAAACAAAATGTATATAATTGGGTATATAATTGGGCATGAGCCCAAGAGTGGACAGAGCATGACATTCCATTCCAAGACCTACAGATTCTGTAATTGACAGAACGTTCAACCAATCACAGAACAAACTGCTCTTCCCCATCATCCTGTTACAACTCTGAATGCGCTGCTAGTTGTCAGCAGACCCTTTTTATGGCTTTTTAAGGTCATCAGAACCAAAGGACAACTAAACCCATTTCTTCACTGTATTAAAACTGTTGGACTCTTGACGTGTTGATATAACCTGGAAATATATATACTGAACAAAAATATAAACACAACATGCAACAATTTTAAAGATTTGCTGAGTTACAGTTCATATAAGGAAATCAGTTAATTGAAATAAATTCGTTAGGCCCTAATCGATGGATTTCACATGACTGGGAATACAGATATGCATCTGTTGGTTACAGATGCCTTAAAAGGAAGGGGTGTGGATCCCAAACATGCTCAATGTGTGAGATGTTTGGTGAGTATGCAGGCCATGGAAGAACTGGGACATTTTCAGCTTCCAGGACTTGTGTACAAAAGATCCTTGCTTACATGGGGCCATGCATTATCATGCTGAAACATGAGGTGATGGTGGCAGATTATTGGCACAACAATGGGCCTCAAGAACTTGTCATGTTATCTCTGTGCATTCAAATTGCAATCAATAAAATGCAATTTTGTTCGTTGTCCATAGTTTATGCCTGCCTGCCCATACCATAATTTCACAGCCACCATGGGCCACTCTGTTCACTGCGTTGACATCAGCAAACTGCTCGCCCACACAATGCCATACACGTGGTCTGCGGTTGTGAAGCCGGTTGGAAGTACCGTCAAATTCTCTAAAACGACTTTGGAGGCAGCTTATCGTAGAGAAATTAACATTCAATTCTCAGGTAACAGCTCTGGTGGACATTCCTGCAGTCTGCAGTACAATTGCACGCTCTGTGGCACTGCAGATTTTAGAGTAGTGCACCTGTGTAATGATCATGCTGTTTAATCAGCTTTTTGATATGCCACACCTGTCAGGAGGATGGATTATCTTGGCAAAGTAGAAATGCTCACTAACAGGGACGTAAACATTTGAGAGAAATTAGCTTTTTGTGCGTATGGAACATATCTGGGATCTTTTATTCCAGCTCATTAAACATGGGACCAACACTTTACATGTTGCGTTTATATTTTTGTTCAGTGTACATTGTGATACTTTTCCTCATGTTATTAAAAGGTATAATGTGGATTTTATAACATAAAATGTCTGGACTTTAATCATGGTCAAATTTGGACTCCACAGACTACGTATTTCATCTTAGCGATTGTTTTTCTTTATCAAAACATTCTGTGAACACTTATGAGGAAATCTCAGGTTCATCTCATATGAGCAATAAATGTGTTTTGTTCCCCGGATCAACTGGGCGGTCCCAATGACATTGTCTGTCCGTTAGAGCCCGCCTTCTCAAAGAACCCCTATAAATTAGAGGTCTTACTAAACAGAAATCAGATCAGGTGCCGAAGGGCGAGGACACATCATTGGAAAATATGACCCTATCTTCTTGGAAACCACACGCAGATCAAGGAAGCCTTATCCAACTCAGACAGAACAATCCCCTAACAGGAACTCTGCTGAAACCGAAAAATGGTTCACTCATTACGAACCACAGTCTTCAACGCACTCAAAAGGGGAACTGAATCAAAATGATATTGCACCCGAGTGCCTTAAAACACTATCTGTTTGGACTGAACAAACTGAAAACTGAACTGAGAGAGAAAGGGAGCCTATGCTTGAGCTCCGAAGAGGGCCTTCTTCGACCGAAAGCGCCAAACACCAGGACCCCTGACCGACCGTTTTTCCCTGTGTGCCGCTCTATCACAACAGAAACTCAATTGAACCAGATGACAATCACATTCAAGTAAATACCTCATTGCATTGACGCTGTGTCTGTGTAAAAGTGGTGGCAGTAACTGATTATTGTAAGACTGACAGCCTAGCCAAGCCCACTGGCGACTCCTGGTGGATGAACCTATAATTTCACAGTTGTGAAGTTCTCATTATTTCCCTCTCAGTTGATAAGACCATCTCGCCCTCAAAAGTCTGGTGAATGTATGTACTGTAGTATTTTCTGAGTTCAAGGGCGGAAGTTCATGTATACTGACCTGTGGAGATTCTCACCTCTATAACGGTGTTGTATTCCGTTAGCCTATAACCCTGTTAACTACCTCATTTTCCAGCTTCAGTCTAGTGAATAAAGACGCCTTTCAGAACGAGAATGAAGTACTAAACATTCGATCAATTCATTATTCCAGTAATTAGTCAATAAATGATCTTGAATATCCACAGCCAGCAAAAAACACACATAGGTAACAAGTGCTACTATAACGGCTACTGTTTAGCAAAAAACATAAGCAAAAAACATTTTAAAACTTTCTGAAACGGAAAACAAAAATGTATATTTCTTATTGGACAAGTCCGGATAGTCCCTCCCCGTTTCAGTCCTGTTTACTTCTGTTTGGTGCCTAATGAACACGACCCTGGTCCACTAAGAAGGGACCGTAAATACAGCATTTTGGACCCAGGAGCATCTTACCTGGACTCATTCCGTCCCTGCTTTTCCACAGGCCGGAGCTTCTTCTTGATGATTGGCAGTTTGGTTGTGTCAATCACTTTGGTCTCCCCACTACTATAGGTGAACTCCAGGGTTCCGTTCCACTCCCCCTGGGCCTTGCACACAATAGTGTTGGTCGGATTGTGTTTGATCTCTGCAGTCACCCTGAGAGGAACATAGCAGCAATGTTCAGAAGATTCATTTTGTGGCAGCCCATCGTTGCTCAACATTACTCTTATGATATATTGTGCTGCCATAGTAATATTGAATTACAGTGAGGTCCAACAGTATTTGGACAGTGCTATGTTTGTTTATTTATTTATTTATTTATTTATTTAAATAAGAATACAATGTTTGAAATGTATGTAACTTTCTCACTCATCATGATTCACAATTCACCCATGATTATCCGTCATCATGGTAGCATCCACATTCATGTAGAAGCGTCGAGAAACATATTATATTCTTATTTACAATAAAAGTGGCTCCAAAATTAGACGATGCATTATACGCCATGCATTTCTCGTCTGCTCAAAATAATCTGAAACGCAACCCAAAACAAACTGCAAATGCATCCAACAAGTTTATAGTCAGAAGCTTGATGTGGTCATTTGCATGTTGGAAATGTTGGACCAAATAACTTCACTGTTGACTACTTTAACACACATATAAGTGAATTTGTCCAAATACTTTTAGTACCCTAAAATAGGGGGCCTATGTACAAAAAGTGTTGTCATTTATTAACGGTTTAACCCTAAAAGCACCAACAGGTGATTGGAACTGATGGCAAAATGACACTTTCTGTTAAACAGTAACACGTCTTATTTGATTCATCTTTCGTAACACAAGTGAATGGTTTCAATTGAATCCCCCAAAATAAGCATATCACTTAACACTTTCACACATATAGTCAAATCTGACGTTTAAAAATAGACAGGGTTTTTTGTATGCGTTTTCATGTTTTGAACAGTTATTTTGATACATTTCATCCATAGCAACTTGCCATGAACATGTCTTTGTTATCCATTCAAAGCGTTGTGTTCCTGTGATACTCAGGAGGTTGAGAAATTGGCGATTGAGCTAATCTGACATAACGGTACAACCCTTAAACAGCCACCGATATATTAGCGATATGGACACTGGTGCTGTCAGACTTTTAGCTCTAACTTTGGGATGATATGGGCTATCAACTCAGTTCCAAATGCACGCGAAAGATGAGACTCAACTTGGTGTAGAGACATCGACTGGAATCTAAATATGTATTTACATTTGAGTCCCCTTCGTTATACTAGTGGGTGCCACGTCCAAATCGACAATTTCCCAAATCTGGGGTGGCTCAATAACTATATCATTTTCAAGGTACATACATCTACCTATATTCCAAATGTGGTGCTTTAATCACAAACTTGTTTTTATTTTATATATTAAGTCCATATTTTCAGGGACCATGATTATACAAAAGAGAGATTATTTTTCGTTTTACACAGATATCATCCTTAATAAATGGTGTTTTTATGTCGGTAACTAGTTGCTTGACAAAAAATTTAACATGGATAAATAAAAAAGAGCATTCAAATAATCTCTCTCTCTCACACACACACACACACACACACACACACACACACACACACACACACACACACACACACACACACACACACACACACACACACACACACACACACACACACACACACACACACACACACACACACACACACACACACACAGAGAGAGACCCACCTGTGTACCTTTCCTCCATAGAAAGGCTTGGTGTGGAATGTGACTGTGGCTGAGTAGCCGCTCTTGGCACAGTTGATGGTGACTTTGCCACCCAGCTCCACCCATGGCACGGTGAGGATGGAGCGGGCGTAGGCACAGGGCAGCGTGAAGACATACTCCTCGTCATGCTCCAGAAGGCATAAGGTCCCTGGGGAGCAGAGAGGGAAAGATCAGGGTCAGGTCAGGTCAGATAAAGGTCAGCATCTTACTGGTGCTGGTCTGGTCCCAGGCTGTTTCCGCTCTCTTGGAACCATTTGTACATGGTTGGTTAAGTTAAGACAATGAGTGACAACTGACAAGGAGTTGATATGATAGCGCAAACAGATGGTTTAGTACTCAAAATCTGCATTTGGATCTAACCCAGAAACTTACCCTTGCACCGTGTCTATAATGTACAATAAGATGTTGTAGTCAGTAATTCAATCAAACGATTTAGCTTGGTATGTGGCTCTTACTGATTTCCCTTTCAATTGGTTCTGTTCCTAATAGCCCGTCACTAATCTAGATGAACCTTTAATAAAAATGGACATGCCGTAGAGCACTGCAGAAGCTTTTGCAGAGACCACTAGGGAAATAAATGGCCACATCCTCTGCAAAATACAGTATTTCCATACCATAAATATATACATTCAGCCTCACTAACAACATCAATGGTGTGCATCATTAGCCAGGTTTCCCCCCTCCTGTTACTCAGGAAGAACAGAGGACACCCACTGTGCACGACCCCACATCGCCCCATGCATTGATTTCTCTCCCTTTGTGATGTTCACAGTACCATCTTTTGGGATACGTGGACTGGATTCCCCATAAGGGAGGACATTAAAGTTAATGCACGCATCTCTTCACCTACGTCACCATACACAGCCTGTTGGGTCATAAGGTCATGGGACATATAGTACAAATGATCATTCCCACCAGCCCCTGCTCTGTGGGTTGCCCATCTATTGCTTTCTTGTCTTACTCATAAAACCAATAATCTTCCACTGCAAAAACACCTATGGGGGTTATCACTTAACCCAAGAGCAAACCATAGGAAAGCATAGAAAATGGCATAAGCATCTATTCAACTCTATCGCCCTCTACTGTTAACTATTAGCTTTCGTATAAGCAGTGCAATCTCCCTGAATGAAATCGGTTTGAGTTTGCAACCCTAATTACCACAGAACACCTGATTAAATGAATGTCATGCCTGTGGTCGTACATGTATTATTGCTAACTACTATAATGGAGTCAGTAGAGAAATCATGTGGAAGTTCATCCCATGACTGCCTGGCATATACTCTTTTGGCTAGTGGGGAAAAATGTATTTCACAATCGATCCTTCTCCCCGACCCTCTGGTCTTACCCTGTCCACCTCTTCATACTGTGTATGCAATGTACTGTACTCTCCAATGTCACTGAATTAATACTGTCTTTGGTTGAGAGCATAAAAGGCACAAAAATCGAGCATTTACAAACCTCACATTGACCCACCGTGCTGTCTATGACAACCCACAGCCACTGCAAATCACAGCAGGACAAGATTGTATCTGATACATGCTTACTGTACTCTTCTCCACCAAATATCATCTTACTCAGCACCAAGCAACGCAGCACTAAATATCGGCCGCTCAAAAAAGTATTATCTTTTCATTAGAGGCGCATTGCTCAAGATTCCAAACGCAGGCCTCTAAATGTGAGAGGGTCACCGTCGTGCTTCGAAAGCAATCCCACGGTGAACGCACAAATCCTGTGGTATGATTCACCAGTTATTAAAAAAAGGTATGTCAAACATTTTCCTGGCATGGACAAATAACGAACGAAGTTCAGGAATTTTTGTGGGAATTCAGGTAATCAATATATTGTAAAATGTCAAAACGTTTTCTTAGAATGCACTCATATATACATTTTCTAATGGTATCAAGGTTTAAAAATATATATTTTGTGTAAAAATAAAGAAAATTATAAGTGCCTAATTTGCATAAATACATTGGGAGTATTTGCATATATGAAACATTAACATAAAGTGGTGGAAAAGGACTTCAACCACCAAAAACTTGCTCTGCCTAGGCACCTCAAACTCAACTCTTGGACTTCAAAGCCTGTTCCGCTCCGTTTTTTCATGGTTGCCCTCTAATCAGGGACTGATTTAGACCTGGGACACCAGATTGGTGGAATTAATTATCAGGTAGAACAGAAAACCAGCAGGCTCCGGACCTTGCCGGGTAAGAGTTGAATACCCCTGGCCTAGGTCTACCTGCACTCACCTGCGCCGTCTAGACAGCCTCATTAATTACTGTTGTTGTCATGTTCTGTTGCATAATTCAACAAGTGTGTGTCACAGCAGCCTTCACTTTGGCTCCCCCTCCTGGCCAGCTCAGGCATTCAGCGTTGCCGTCCTTTTAGCTGATGCCGAACCTACTCCTGGCAAACGCCCTTCACTCATCAACCCTGGACTTGTCTCATCATCATTACACACACCTGGTTCCAATCCCCACTCTATCACTATATTACACTCCCTCTGCCATTTGTCTTTGTCGGTCATTGCAAATGTTACTTGTTTTCCTGAGAAATCTCTCTTACTATTTCCTGAGTACTTTATATTTTGTACTTTGGGTTCGCCCTGTGCCTTTTTGTTTATGAACATATATTTTGAGCACAACAGTGTTTGGGTTTCGTCCCGCTTTGATCTATGGTGCTTAAATAAATTCAGTAGTTCTATACCTGTGACTGCCTCCTGCCTACTCCTCTCTACACCAGTGACAGTGTGCCAATAGCAAGATAGAGGATTGGATTGGCTCTAGATTACACCTCTCTATACATACTTTACACTGTTTGCGAAATCAGAAATAATATCACTATAATCAGTGTTCATTTTCGGAAGTTTTAATTTCAGTGCATCAAATTTGTAAACATTTAAAATGTATTAAAATGATTACTTTTTCAATTCCACAACACCCATCAAAATAAAGCTGTCTGTCCTCTCTTGTGATGTGTTAAATGACCCTGTGCATCTTTCTTTTGGTGTTTTTCAGAGTCAGTAGAAAGGCCTCTTTAGTGTCCTACGTTTTCATAACTGTGACCTTAATTGCCTACCGTCTGTAAGCTGTTAGTGTCTTAACGGCCGTTCCACAGGTGCATGTTCATTAATTGTTTAAGGTTCAGTGAACAAGCATGGATTTTTACGAATTATCTTCGAAAGACAGGGTCCTGAAAAAGGGACATTTCTTTTTTTGCTGAGTTTATGATTTGAACTCAATCATGTCAAAAAATCCAACCAGGAAGTGGGAAATCTGAGGTTTGTAGGTTTTCAAGTCTTTGCCTATCCAATATACAGTGTATAATTTGGTCCGATTGCACTTCCTACAGCTTCCACTAGATGTCAACAGTCTTTAGAACCTTGTTTCAGGCTTCTACTGTGAAGGGGGAGCGAAAAGAGCTTTATCAAACAAAACAAACATTTATTGTGGAACTGGGATTCCTGGGAGTGCATTCCGATGAAGATCATCAAAGGTAAGTGAATATTTATAATGCTATTTATGACATCTGTTGACTCCACAACCTGGCAGGTATGGCTTGTTTCGGTGCCTGAGCACTGGACTCAGATTATTGCATGGTGTGCTTTTCCCGTAAAGCTTTTTTGAAATCTGATACAGAGGTTGCATTAAGGAGAAGTATATCTTTAATTCCATGTAAAACACTTGTATTTTCATCAACATTTATGATGAGTATTTCTGTAAATTGATGTGGCTCTCTGCAAGATCACCAGATGTTTTGGAAGCAAAACATTACTGAACATAATGCACCAATGTAAACTGAGATTTTTGGATATAAATATGTATATGAAGTCCTATGAGTGTCTGATGAAGATCATCAAAGGTTAGTGATTCATTTTATCTCTATTTCTGCTTTTTGTGACTCCTCTCTTTGGCTGGAAAATTGGCTGTGTTTTTCTGTGACTAGGCACTGACCCTAACATAATCGCATGGTATGCTTTCGTCGTAAAGCCTTTTTGAAATCGGACACTGTGGCTGGATTAACAACAAGTTTATCTTTAAAATGGTGTATAATACTTGTATGTTTGAGGAATTTTAATTATGAGATTTCTGTTGTTTGAATTTGGCGCCGTGCACTTTCACTGGCTGTTGTAAAATCAATCCCTTTAACGGGATTTCAGCCGTAAGAAGTTAACTGAGCCTCAACAAACCCAATTCACTCACCTTCCCCTATCATGGACACACCAATGGACATGCCCATGAACTTGCTTCTTGTCCACACATGGGTGTTGACACACATACTCCTCTCTGGGCACTCGCAGTAGAATCCTGAGACGGGCGGGTGGTGGGACACCTGCTCAGCCACGAAGCGAACCCCGTAACACTCAGTCCCCGATGGATCGTCCTGTTGTTGGGTGTTGTTGGGGCCCCTGGAGGCTGCTTCCTTGGGGCCCTGAGACCTGAGGGGCCTCACTCTGTCCCGAGGCACCTCCCAGGAACAGTGGAATGTCTCGCCCAGTGCCGGGTTGTAGGGCTTCTTGGCCACAGCTCCTTTGCGTCCCTCGTGGAAGGCAGTAAGGTAGTACTCGACGAAGCGTACGATACGGTCCTCCGCCGTGGCTCCAGCCGTGATGGACAGGAACATGTCCGGGTGGGCCATGAAGTTAGCGTACATCTCCAGCAGGGAGCGCTTCTCCAGGATGAACGTGGGCAGCACCACCTGGTAAACAAGGCGGGAGGCAACCGTTAAACTACATGAGGGAGACACTTCACTAGATTGCTGGTAGGGAACAGCAATAAAGAGGCGGACTAGTCATAACTTAAACTAAAAGCTTTTTTTAGTGTCATTCCATTGCCGTTTTGATGCTATTGATGAATTGACTCAACTGAGCAGGCTAGTGAAATGTACATACCAGTACATAAACAAGGCATTCCTATTCATTCAGTGAACCGGTAAGCATTGCATTGGCCATTGCAGCTCTAACATTCCAAGGGAAAACTACAGTGCCTTGCAAAAGTATTCATCCCCCTTGGCATTTTTCCTATTTTGTTGCATTACATCCTGTAATTTAAATGGATTTTTATTTAGATTTCATGTAATGGACATACACAAAATAGTCCAAATTGGTGAAGTAAAAATAAAAAATAACTTGTTTTAAAAAATAAATAAATATTTTTTTGAAATACGAAAAGTGGTGTGTGCATATATATTCACCCCTTTGCTATGAAGCCCCTAAATAAGATCTGGTGCAACAAATTACCTTCAGAAGTCACATAATTAGCTCAATAAAGTCCACCTGTGTGCAATCTAAGTGTCACATGATCTGTCACATGATCACAGTATATATACACCTGTTCTGAAAGGCCTCAAAGACTGCAACAAGCAAGGGGCACCATGAAGACCAAGGAGCTCTCTCCAAACAGGTCAAGGACAAAGTTGTAGAGAAGTACAGATCAGGGTTGGGTTATAAAAAAAATATACAAAACTTTGAACATCCCAAGGAGCACCATTAAATCCATTAATTAAAAAAAATGAAACAATATGGCACCACAACAAACCTGCCAAGAGAGGGCCGCCCACCAAAACTCACGGATCAGGCAAGGAGGGCATTAATCAGAGAGGCAACCTAGAGACCAAAGATGACACTGAAGGAGCTGCAAAACCCCAATCTCCGCTGTGGACCACTTTAAGCTGTACACTCCACAGAGCAGGGCTTTATGGAAGAATGGCCAGAAAAAAGCCATTGCTTAAATTAAAGAAAACAATAAGCAAACATGTTTGGTGTTCGTGAAAGGCATGTGGGAGACTCCACAAACATAATTGAGCTTTTTGGAAATCAAGGAAAATGCTGTCTGGTGCAAACCCAACACCTCTCATCACCCCGAGAATACCATCCCCACAATGAAGCATGGTGGCGGCAGCATCATGCTGTGGGGATATTTTTCATCGGCAGGGACTGGGAAACTGGTCAGAATTGAAGGAATGATGGATGGTGCTAAATACAGGGAAATTCTTGAGGGAAACCTGTTTTAGTCTTCAAGATATTTGAGACTGGGACGGAGGTTCACTTTCCAGCAGGACAATGACCCTAAGCATACTGCTAAAGCAACTCTCGAGTAGTTTAAGGGGAAACATTTAAATGTCTTGGAATGGCATAGTCAAAGCCCAGACCTCAATCCAATTGAGAATCTGTGGTATGACTTAAAGATTGCTGTATACCAGCGGAACCCATCTAACTTGAAGGAGCTGGAGCAGTTTTGCTCCAGCTCCCTCCAGTGGCTAGATTTGCTAAGCTTATAGAGACATACCCCAAGAGACTTGCAGCTATAATTGCTGCAAAAGGTGGCTTTACAAAGTATTGACTTTGGGGGGTATAAATAGTTATGCACGCTCAAGTACCTGTTTTTTTTGTCTTATTTCTTGTTTGTTTCACCTCAAAAAATATTTAGCATCTTCAAAGTGGTCAGCATGTTGTGTAAATCAAATGATGCAAACCACCCAAAAAAATCTATTTTAATTCCAGGTTGTAAGGCAACAAAATAGGAAAAATGTCAAGGGGGTGAATACTTTCGCAAACCACTGTACGAAGAGAGCAGAGTGTTGGCTGTCTTAAAAATAAATCATGACATTCCTACATAATCTCTTCCGTGAACCATTAAGTGTTGTGTTGGCCATACCAGCTCTAACATTCCAAGGAAAAGACATGAAGAGAGCGTCAGCTGTCTTACCCGGGTGAGGTCCATGCCCAGTTTGAGCTGGGAGAGGAGGTGCAGGATGATGCTCCGCTGGTCGTCCAACACTCCCAGGTCCTCCTCGTCATTGTCCTCCATGTCAGTCACCTCCTCACTGGGGCTGACGGCCTCCAACCCCGCTGGGTGCTGCTGAAACGACAAAGCCAACAACAGTGACACAAGACTTAGAGTGATCTGACATACAGTACCAGTCAAAAGTTTGGACACGCCTCCTCATTCAAGGGTTGTTCTTTTTTACTATTGTCTTCATTGTAGAATAATAATGAAGTCATCAAAACTATAAAATAACACACATGGAATCAGGTAGCACCCAAAAAAGTGTTACGCAAATCAAAATGTATTTTATATTTGAGAATCTTCGAAGTAGCCACCCTTCGCCTTGACGACAGCTTTGCACACTCTTGGCATTCTCACAACCAACTTCATGAGGGAGTCACCTGCAATGCATTTCAATTAACAGGTGTGCCTTGTTAAAAGTTAATTTGTGGAATTTCTTTCCTTCTTAATGCGTTTGAGCCAATCAGTTGTGTTGTAAAGGTAATTATGATGCAACTCTGATAGTGATACGATATGGATTACAATTATCATCCTGAATATTAAGCATATACTCACTGCATGTTACACACAGACACTCAAACATGCAAATTGGCTGGGTTATTATTTATTTGGACATCGCACATTATAGTCTTACTCTTATCCAGACATCATACACACTAAATCACATCCAATATCACACACATCAACCTACTCAGATGTACTATACAGATAATATCTTGACTACATTTTCTGTGGCATCGGCTCACAGGCAAGGGAATAAAACCAAATATTGCTACATTTGTATCAGACATTTGAAATCTCTAATTTTGACCGTCATAATGCCTCTTATGGCAGTAACTTCACAAGCACTAATTATGGTCTATTTGGAATAGTGTCTAGCCATGGTAATTGGTGAAATAAGTATAGCCGGTTATAATTGTAACGGTTTAGCAGATTATAAAAAAAGAAGATCTTTACATGGCTAAAAGAAAAGGAATATAACACACACTGTTTACAAGAAACTCACTCTACATCCTTAGATGAAGTTGCGTGGAAAAAGGAATGGGGTGGTGAATTAATTGTCTGTCGTGGACAAAGGAACCCTTTAAATACCAGGCAGGGAACACAACCAATTTAATAGTTCCATACACTCGTTCCAATTATCACTTCTATACATTTCCTTCCCTAGAATGACGGTTCAGCAACATGCAGGGGTTCAAGGTAATCCTCAGAGAATTTCCCTGAGAGTGCACTGATTCCTTACAACGGCTTAGTGCCTCCAGCACGGACTCACAATGCCTTCACAAGCCTTTGATATGGTGCAGTGAACGTGGACGGGGTTGTGTCCTCCATTTGTGTTCCAGCATTCAGCTGGTGGCGGATCCAATATAGGTTAAAGAAGAGCCCCAGTACCTTCGATATCTCAAAGGCACAAAGCCTAATATATAATGTAAGAAAGTGCTCTGTGGCCAACCAAAACTGTCTTCTTCTCCTCCTTCCTTCCTTCTCCCTCCTTTTTCACTCTCCCTGCCTTTTTATTTGCTTTTTTCTAACCATGTACAGTATGCATATGCATCTGACACGTGACAGACCACAATGAAAAGTAAATGTAACAAAAAATGTCACTGAGTGTGGGACAGAATACGGTTCTGCAAATTGCAGCCTGTGTGATGCATTATACAAACAGAATGAACCATTCCTTGGCAAATGCATACATGACTCAGTCAGATATCAGGAGCTTTATACTACTTGTGTGGAGAAGAGAGCACAGAGGTACTCCTAGAGCGACATAGCGGAGCGAGGAGAGAGCACAGAGGTACTCCTAGAGCGACATAGCGGAGTGAGAAGAGAGCACAGAGGTACTCCTAGAGCGACATGGCGGAGCGAGAAGAGAGCACAGAGGTACTCCTAGAGCGACATAGCGGAGCGAGAAGAGAGCACAGAGGTACTCCTAGAGCGACATGGCGGAGCGAGAAGAGAGCACAGAGGTACTCCTAGAGCGACATAGCGGAGCGAGAAGAGAGCACAGAGGTACTCCTAGAGCGACATGGCGGAGCGAGAAGAGAGCAGAGGTACTCCTAGAGCGACATGGCGGAGCGAGAAGAGAGCAGAGGTACTCCTAGAGCGACATAGCGGAGCGAGAAGAGAGCACAGAGGTACTCCTAGAGCGACATAGCGGAGCGAGAAGAGAGCACAGAGGTACTCCTAGAGCGACATAGCGGAGCGAGAAGAGAGCACAAAGGTACTCCTAGAGCGACATGGCGGAGCGAGAAGAGAGCAGAGGTACTCCTAGAGCGACATAGCGGAGCGAGAAGAGAGCACAGAGGTACTCCTAGAGCGACATAGCGGAGCGAGAAGAGAGCACAGAGGTACTCCTAGAGCGACATAGCGGAGCGAGAAGAGAGCACAGAGGTACTCCTAGAGCGACATAGCGGAGCGAGAAGAGAGCACAGAGGTACTCCTAGAGCGACATAGCGGAGCGAGAAGAGAGGAGATAAAGAAACAAAGGGAGCAAAGAGAGAAATCACCAGGAGGAATCTGCCTTTCTGTCACCTGAATATTTCATTCCATGCAATGACACACACACACACAGTCCCAGGAGGTAGCATGCCCCAGAAGCAGAGGGATATAAATAGCTAAACGGCTCTTAATAATGAGCAGAAATTCCTTGAGAGGTCAACTCAGTTCTACCTCTATCCATTGAGTCATGCAAGCAGGTCTACTCTCCTCAACACTGTCGACATGACATGTCGCTAGCCTCTGTTATTGTACAACAGAAACAGCCAAAGCATTCAGCTAGATAGGAATACCTTGTTGGCCGCCAATACCACTTGACTACCAGGTCACTAAATGTGTCCACTTGTTTTCATGGAATTGGGGTTTGGCACAAAGTCTTCAGGGTTTCTGCCTTCACTGTTTTAGGGTCTGACAGTTGGTCAAACTACAGAGGGATAGATAGCTCAGCAAAAGCACTTCACGGCATGGCTCATCAACTTCTATCCACAGCATTGATTTTTATCAGTGCAACAAATGAAATGAAAAAAAGGACTGCATTCTGCGGCCAAATGGAGGCAGAGTAGACACTCCATTGGTCAATATCACAGAGACAGGCAAACTCATGTGTCAGGATGAAGGCTCATGTCACAATCTATTTCAACAACGACCCGTAAAACAATAAAATGCTATTTGAAAGAAACACACTGAGCATCACTCTCCGTTCCATAAAACGGCTTTCAAAAGGGGTGCCACAAAATGTGCAAAGCACAGAATTAGCTCTTGCTGAAATCTCACTCTCTTTTACCTCAAAACACATCTATCCCCCTCGGGCATACTAAATACACACACACACAGTCTAACTTGAAACACCCTCGCTTACGTTGCGGGGCTGAGAAGACACCGGCTTGCTCTCAGTACAGCTGGATCTCATCTCCGGTATGCTGTTTGTGTATGGATGAAAGACGCGCCGATCACAGACACACAGTTCCACACCAGGTGTCCACAATGTCCTGCTACAGTGTTTCTACCCACCGCCGTCACTGTTGCAGAAAGGTACGACTACAAAAGTCTCCGGAACACAATGCTACCGTTAAAATGATGTTCAGTTAAAGCTCCTTCAACCGTCTTCTCATGCCATTTGTAGAGAGAGCCTTTATATAGTGCTGAGAGGCTCGTTCTGCTGAAATAACTTTGTGCAGAGGCAGAGTTGTCCGGCTGGAGAGAGACATGCGCTGTGTGTTGGTGGTGGAGGTTGTAAACACCCTAGTCCAGTGCGTGCCGAGGAGAGCAGCGTGAAAGTAATGGCACTGTACGACTGCATAGTCTCTCTCTCTCTCTCTCTGAGAGACCCTGTGACGTGGCCCATTCCCTCCATCCACCTCATCCCTCGTGTTTCCCTACGCTTCCCTCCTCTCATCCTTACTCCTCCTCTCCTGGCTGTCACACGATGGTGTGGCTCAGCCGGCTTAATTAAGCAGCAGTTTGGCAGCTCTGGAGACCCCATCAGCCCTGGTTCTGCAGGAGCTACTGTAGGGTGGGTGGCTGGCTTTCAAACAACACCATCTCTATCGCTCTTTTTCTCTCTCTCCCTTTCACACTCTTTATTTAGCACTTTCACTCTTTTTCTTTCTCTCTCATTTCGCCAACTTTTTTTTCCCGTCCCACAGTATGTCATTGAACACTGCAGGTCTTTTTCATTCATCCTTCCTCTCTCTCCTCATTCACCACACTGTTTTCTTATCACACGTTCACTCTTCTTAACTAGCTCCCTCTTCTGTTACCCCCCCCCCCCCCCCTCTCTCTTTGCACTCTCCCTCTCTTAAGGCGTCAGGGGAGTGTGTGGGCGGATAGCTGGGATAGGGGAAAAGTCTGGTCATGCTCTCACTTCAAAGGCAAACTCTTTCTTCCACTTGACTTGAGCAGATTAACCTTTTAGGTCCATTCAACATCCACCTTCATCCCTATCCTCTTCCTCCTCATCCTCCACTTCTCCGCCAAATGTCATGACATCCCCCTGTTCCTCTGTCGCTGCTCCCCTCCCTCGCTCATTCCTTCCGCAAATACTGACCTTTTTGATATAATGGAAGTGTCCTCGTTTCACCTTCACCTTCTCAGCACACAACTAGCCCAGGCGCTTTTCTCCCCTCTGTTCCCCTTTGTTTCACATGCTGGAAAAGTCACTAAATTAGTTATTAGGTCTTTGGAAACGCAGTGAGATGTCAACTTTGTTGTGGTAAATGACATTTGATTTTCTTGTGTGTTCAGTCAGCCGAAACAACGTCTTCATTAGTTCTGAGCCGTTTATTTTTTTTGTAGTCTCTGAATGGCTCGCTTAAAACAGCTGCTTCCGTTTCTACGAATTTCAAACAAAAAGGAGCTAAACACCCGGAACTTTTCTCCGATAACAACCTAGATAATAATGTCAACTCCGGGAGTAGAATCACCAGAGGCATCGTCAGAGAACGGATCAGCCTCGGAGCCCTCGACAGACACACCGAGAACTCCAGTTCATACTGTGCTGTCTCGCTCTGTTTGGATATTGACAGATAAAACAGAAGCCGTGGGGTTTCACACCCTGGCACGTTGATCAGCACAGGCGGAAAAGAGCTGCGCTGTCTGCCTCTCCAACACTGTTAAATATCCATAGAGAGGACCTGGATCAGATCGGAGCTCCTCAAGGCCCGTATTTATACTGATCTCGGATCAGGCCGATTTAACGATTTATCAACGATTCTATGAATTTACAAAATGAGCAGCCTTGTTGGTGAAGGGATTCAGGGTGTTTGTCTGTGATTTGAGGGTGTTGTGTGTTTGCAAGTCTATAATATATTAATTGTAATTTCACCTGTTTTTTTTATGTTGTCCAAGTAAACTTATTCATCTTGATCTAAAAAGAAAAGCTGGTCCTAGATCAGCACTCCAACTCTGAGACGCTTTATAAATACAAACTATGTCACTCCTGATCCTATAGGTAAAACAATGAGACATGTTATTGGATGGGTTAAAACAATTGATGACTATATCTTTAGCTGTCTATACTGTAAACGGTCTAATAAGCCATTATATATAAAGGAGCCACACAGGTCTTCTAATGGAGAGGTCATGAAGGGACGTAGGCTCTACTTTCTTACTTTCAAAAAAAGTGAGGAGAGTGCATCTTAATAAGATAGCAGGCATTGCTAGTGGGGAGAGGGGATGAGCAGGGTAGTAGCAGCTGGGAAGGAAAGCCCTTGGGAAGAAGAAGAGTGGCAAGCGTGTTGGTGTTTTTAGATGTTGCATTTGGCCTGACAAGGAATTGCAATAAAAACAGAGCCAAAATCTAAGACAAAGAAAAGTACTACGAGCCCTCCAAGGCTGAAGCAAAAAAAAAAAAAATCGGAAAAAATTACCTGAGAAGAGAGCGTGGTTTCAACATGGCTACGTAAAAGACATGTTCCGAGGCCTCTCCGCTAAGGGTAGATGCTTTTATGTATGAACCTTTTATCTATCAAAACGAGCACACACGTTGCACAGCTCCTGGCTCTAGCAACATTTGGACGGCATTCTCAAATATGCCTGGAACTGGGAAAACCAGATGAAACGTTAAACAAGAGGACGCGACGAAGACTAGCAACAAGATGGCGGATGCTAGCGTTATGATGATGCTATTCACTATTTGCGCAGTAATGGCTACACTATGCTCTATGGTTGAATGGCGGGAACCCGATTACCGAGCTTTATCATTTTCCTAGGATAAATACAGTGGGGAGAACAAGTATTTGATACACTGCCAATTTTGCAGGTTTTCCTACTTACAAAGCACGTCTGTAATTTTTATCATAGGTACACTTCAACTGTGAGAGACGGAATCTAAAACAAAAATCCAGAAAATCACATTGTATGATTTTTAAGTAATTAATTAGCATTTTATTGCATGACATAAGTATTTGATACGTCAGAAAAGCAGAACTTAATATTTGGTACAGAAACCTTTGTTTGCAATTACAGAGATCATACGTTTCCTGTAGTTCTTGACCAGGTTTGCACACACTGCAGCAGGGATGTTGGCCCACTCCACCATGCAGACCTTCTCCAGATCCTTCAGGTTTCGGGGCTGTCGCTGGGCAATACGGACTTTCAGCTCCCTCCAAAGATTTTCTATTGGGTTCAGGTCTGGAGACTGGCTAGGCCACTCCAGGACCTTGAGATGCTTCTTACGGAGCCACTCCTCAGTTGCCCTGGCTGTGTGTTTCGGGTCATTGTCATGCTGGAAGACCCAGCCACGACCCATCTTCAATGCTCTTACTGAGGGAAGGAGGTTGTTGGCCAAGATCTCGCGATACATGGCCCCATCCATCCTCCCCTCAATACGGTGCAGTCGTCCTGTCCCCTTTGCAGAAAAACATCCCAAAATAATTATGTTTCCACCTCCATGCTTCACGGTTGGGATGGTGTTCTTGGGGTTGTACTCATCCTTCTTCTTCATCCAAACACAGCGAGTGGAGTTTAGACCAAAAAGCTCTATTTTTTCTCATCAGACCACATGACCTTCTCCCATTCCTCCTCTGGATCATCCAGATGGTCATTGGCAAACTTCAGACGGGCCTGGACATGTGCTGGCTTGAGCAGGGGGACCTTGCGTGCACTGTAGGATTTTAATCCATGACAGCGTAGTGGGTTACTAATGGTTTTCTTTGAGACTGTGGTCCCAGCTCTCTTCAGTTCATTGAACAGGTCCTGCCGTGTAGTTCTGGGCTGATCCCTCACCTTCCTCGTGATCATTGATGCCCCACGAGGTGAGATCTTGCATGGATACCCAGACCGAGGGTGATGGACCGTCATCTTGAACTTCTTCCATTTTCTAATAATTGCGCCAACAGTTGTTGCCTGCTTGCCTATTGTCCTGTAGCCCATCCCAGCCTTGTGCAGGTCTACAATTGTATCCCTGATGTCCTTACACCCTCTCTGGTCTTGGCCATTGTGGAGAGGTTGGAGTCTGTTTGATTGAGTGTGTGGACAGGTGTCTTTTATACAGGTAACGAGTTCAAACAGGTGCAGTTAATACAGGTAATGAGTGGAGAACAGGAGGACTTCTTAAAGAAAAACGAACAGGTCTGTGAGAGCCGGAATTCTTACTGGTTGGTAGGTGATCAAATACTTATGTCATGCAATGAAATGCAAATTAATTACTTAAAAATCATACAATGTGATTTTCTGGATTTTTGTTTTAGATTCCGTCTCTCACAGTTGAAGTGTACCTATGATAACAATTACAGACCTCTAAATGCTTTGTAAGTAGGAAAACCTGCAAAATCGGCAGTGTATCAAATACTTGTTCTCCCCACTGTATATGGCCTGAACACAGACTTCCCCAAATTTATGTCTGACATGACTTTATTATTTAATCAACTCCCTCAAGGGACTTGGGTTTATAGCAGGAGATTTTAACTGTACTGTGGGTAAACTGAATAAATCATCAACTGCTCTAGTCTCGAATCATAGAGCCTGAAATACTCTTAGAAGCATTTGTGATTCATCTGGTTTTAGTAGACGTTATGGAGAGAGCTACACTACATGGCCAAAAGTATGTGGACACCCATTCAAAGTAGTGTATTCGGCTATTTCAGCCACACCCGTTGCTGACAGGTGTATAAAAAACATTGGCAGTAGAATGGCCTTTACTGAAGAGCTCAGTGACTTTCAACGTGGCACCGTCATAGGATGGCACCTATCCAACAGGTCAGTTCGTCAAATATCTGCCCTGCTAGAGCTGCCCCAGTCAACTGTTTGTGCTGTTATTGTGAAGTGGAAATGTCTAGAAGCAACAATGGCTCAACCGCAAAATGGTAGGCCACACAAGCTCACAGACCAGAACCGGCAAGTGCTGGAGCACGTAGCATGTAAAAATCGTCTGTCCTCGTTTGCAACATTCACTTCCAAGTTCCAAACTGCCTCTGGAAGCAACACCAGCACAATAACTTTGTCGGGAGCTTAATGAATTGGGTTTCCATGGCTGAGCAGCCGCACATGCCAAGCGTGGGCTGGAGTTGTGTAAAGCTCGCCGCCATTGGACTCTGGAGCAGTGGAAACGCGTTTCCTGCAGTGATGAATCACGCTTCACCATCTTGCAATACGACAGACGAATCTGGGTTTGGCGGATGCCAGGAAAATGCTACCTGCCCGAATGCATGGTTTGGGCTAGACCCCTTAGTTCCAGTGAAAGACAATATTTTTTTATTCTGAACCAACAGTGGCAGTTAACACAAATGGTAAGCTATCAGAAATAATTCCTATCGGTAGGGGCTGTCGTCAAGGCTGTCCTTTATCTCCTGCTCTGTTCTCATTTGTCATATACAGTAACCACTGGCTGAGGCAATAAGGTCTAGTAATAACATCAGGGGCGTCTATGTGAGTGACAAAGAGCATAGCATTTCATTATTTGCTGATGATGTGCCTTTATATATGTCTAAACCAGAGACCTCTGTCACTGCAGTAATGGACGTCATATCTGAATGTGGTAACCTGTCAGGGTACAAAATTAATGTGGATATATCCATGGCTTTACCTTTGAATATCCCCTCTACAGTCAAACGACATCTCCATTCCATTCCAAATCTTAAAATCTTAAAGACCTGTTCACTTCAAATGATATGCCTTTGCTCACAAAGATTAAACAGGACCTGGTTAACTGGTCTGCACTCCCAAACTCTCTTTTTGGCAAGATTAAGGTGGTCAATGTCAAAAATGTATAAATATATCTGGAACAATAAGAAACCTAAAACCAAATTGACCAAACTAATTAAGCCTCAAATCAAGCATATGATTAGTTGGTTCCTCGACAGGCTCAACTCACTTTGGGTTGGGATGGAATCAATAACATGTCACCCAAGACCAATAGCTTCCTTACCATTTATTAATAGCTTTGATAAGATTCAGGCCTTATCTGACAATTTTACAGTACATGATACACTCTTAGCTTGGAAAGATGCAAGGAGACACTTGCAGATTCCAGACCATATACAGCATCACTCTGGTCACCGATTTCCCGTAATCGTGACTTCCCCCCCACACATAAGGAGTAATGGACTTTTGGACTGGAAGATAAAGGGTATTGCTGACCTTACGCCTTTATTTACTCAGGACACTCTTAAATCGTTCCAACAAATAAAAACGGATTTTGACTTACCTACTGTAACAAAAACTTTTTTTTTAAGTACCTACAATTTAGACACTTCATAGAGGGTCAGAAGAAAGTGGATAAACTACGTTTTCAAATGACTGAAGTTGGAAAAACGAGTTAACGAATCTTACTGTTTGGAGAGGTTTAATCTCCAATTGATATTCCATTTTATTGAACAGAAGTGTCACCCTATGATGCATTGAGACATGTTTGGGAGAGACATTGGACATGTGTTCGTGAGGAAGACTGGACTTCGATCTGCAAAAGGGTCTACCCCAAATGCACCCCCATAAGCATACGATAACTACATTTTACCTGTCCCCCCCATAATGTTTTCTGATGCATCAGTGTAGCAGAATCCACTCCTGTTGGAATTATATTCATTTACACATCCAGAAGATCTTAGGTAGACGATTTGCTCTTTGACTCAATTTATATCTACTCAACTTTGATTGTAACGTTGTGTTTGACCGTGACTGTCTGTTCAATACCCTTGTTAACTTATCCAGAAAAATGTATATTGTTATTGTGGTCCACACCTGAACTACCATCTGCTATTCTACCCCTAGAGAAACTTACCTTTGATTTACACCAGAAATCTGATCCATTTTGGAAAATCTGATCTCCATTGTGGTCCTATGTAGATAACCTCCCATAAATGCCCCATGTTATAATTGTCGCATTTTATTTTATGACCGACATTTTGTATAATGTTTTACTGTACCCTTATTCCTTTTCTTGTACCTAGTCTGTGTGGTGCACTTTGCTTGGCCGTCTATGTAACCCCTGTTAAGATAAAATACAATTCTAATAAAAAGATAATTACAAAAGAAAATCACCTAAGAAAACCATCCAGACAGAGAGTGAATGCACGCACTCAACGCACACATCTCTCTCTTCACCCATCTAGCTCCATCTTCTCTCCAAAATTACAGTACCCCAGCAGATCTTCCATCCTCACACCCTTACTCGTCTGCCTCACAACAACAACAAAAATATATACGTTCTGTTTTACAGTATATGTATTAGACTGACCTTTTTTAAGCTGCATTATTGGTCAGCGTGTCAGGTCAAATACAACATCTAAAAACACCAACACGCTTGCCAATTCTTCTTCCCAAGGGCCTTCCTTCCCAGCTGCTGCTACCCCGCTCATCCCCCTCTCCTCACTAGCAATGCCTGCTATCCTAAGATGCACTCTCCTCTCAGTCTCCACAGGCAGCAGCCCTGTCAGGACCACGGGTCCAAGCTGCAACCTCAAAACAGCACAGGCTGCTACCCAACCAAAACAGACCGAGTGCCAATGTGCATACAGAACAGCCAAAAAACAAATGCACAGGGACATGTTACTTACATACATTTTCCATTTGAAATCTAGGCCATACTAATCTAACAGATCCAACGCCAAGACTAGAATGAGATCTACAATGATTACGGATGCATTGACTGCATCAAAGCCCATATCAATTGGGCTAGCTAGTATCAGACCAAGTAGAGCTGGGAGCAAGGCCTAGCTTCTTAATTTATAAATAATCATGAGGGGTTTCATCAGGGAGGCATTTCATGAGGGGACCTTTTCTCATACACACACAATTGTTTGACTAAACATATGCGTGCGCACACACACACACAGACAGAGAGAGACAGAGCGAGACAGAGAGCTCAAAGACATTACACTGGACTGAATACCATTTTCTTACAGTGCATCATTCGTTTCTCCCAATGTCACAATTCAAATTAATGTGGCCGAAAGTTTGGGATAATGATTTTAGACTAGATTTTCTCATTAACATGATTATTTTTCTTAACCTTATGTGCTGCTCTGTGGTTCTCATTGGAATCACACAACTCATCATGACAAGTACGATGACAGAGTTCAGGGCCCTGTACAGGTCATGGCAGCTGAACTGACAATGAGTCAATTGTTTCCATTTCTCCCACACAACTCTATGTTCTGTCTCAGACAAGCCAACAGTTACGTAAGGTTATAGTTTCACATTTTGACATTTCCAAAGTCCTAGTTGCTCTGATGTAAAAACCTGAATAAAGCCACACAAGAAAGATTAATTAATACATAACGATCACATTTTACAGTACACACTTGTACAAGCACCCCATATTCGAACAACAACTCCTAGCTAGAGGATTAGCGTAGAAACATCACACCCTCAACCCTTTTGAAAACACAGGGCTGTCAAAACACAGTACAGAACCAAACCTTTCTACTTTCTCTCAGAAGACACAGACAAATATGGACAGAAAACTCAAAATCAGAGACAGACAAAGTGGGTTGTGAGCCCTCTGAAGTCTCAGAGCCGTCTCAGCCAAAGTAATGAGCATTCTAAACACAGAGCGGGAGATGGTGCCGGAGCTTTGAAGTGAGACAACTTTGAGGAAGTGTTTCTAATTGTCAGGTGTCCTATTAGGTCTCAGTGACGAGGAGCATTGAGAGAGTTTTAATAAGGGAGTGTAGATAAAGTACTCAGGATGAGTCACAGGTGGATCCCTCTACCCATCGACCTGTCTGAAAGACGATAGAGGGAAGCGGCTGATGAAGAGGCTGTGACGTGCTATGCTGTTTTCTGACAGGGATCTTGCTTACGGGGATACAGTTGCTTTTTTTTCCCCCTCACCGAAATTAAAACCGATTAAGGCTCTGTTTATTTTACTCCCATAATGACGGTATATACTGTATTACCATGACAACTACGCAGTGAATGTTGTTTCAGATATGACATCTCACGCTTGTACTTGGCAGTATCCATTCATTCACATCATCTTTTGCTACCCTCTACTGGAGAGGAATGATCACTGAATGTATTTGTGTGTGTATAGGTCCAAGTGCAATGTGCGGGGGATGTGTGGGTAGGTGTAGGTTGGTGAATGTAATAAGCCTGTCAAATGCGTGTACCAAAGCCAATGTCTGCCTCAATGTATTTAGTTGAATGTTTTATCTTATACCCTGTGGGTTCCAAGTCAATAAAGGGGAAGATCATCCAAAAACACTTATGGTCCCTTTATAAACACTTTCCCGAACGTTAGTCAGTACCCCAGACAGTGTTTAGGTCCGTTTTTGCTTGAGTATTTAGATTTCTGTATTTTTATAACAAAATTAGAAATTTCTGAAATTACCTCAAATGCATTAAAAACTCTAGCCGTGTTTGAATACCCATACTATCATACTGTATACTACATACTTAATGAGTACATACTACATACTATTAGTTAATTTGACTGTAAACGAACGGTTTCCTTTCAGTTGAGCTTACTGGTGCTTCGTCGGTCTACCCGGAGTTGATGCTGTTGCTATGCAACATCTTGCTAGCATTACAAATGACTAGCTATACATTATGTGACTTGGGGTGTGCTCATAAATTACATCTGGAATGGCAGAGTGCGCTCAGAGTGGGGCATTTAGCTCTCGGGGGTTCAGAGTGCACACTTGACGCTCTGGCCAAGGAGTAGGGTTGATTCGAGCATTCTGACCTTAAAACGGCAGTAAAGCACCCAAGCTAACTAGGTAACGTTGGCTAGCTTGCTAGCTCCTTCCAGACACAAATGAGAGAACAACTCAATGTGACCATTTTCCTCACACTAGCAGAGCTGGTTAGGCAGTTTTCATGTTCTCCAAAGTGTTGGTGACTGTAACTGTGGTGCTGGCAACAATTTAACTATGCTTTTTTGCCAACGTTTCCTGACACCGGCCATATTCAATGGGTGTTGAGAGTTAGTAAATTCATCAGTTATTCTGCGCTCTGGTCTGGTACACTCAGAGAGACAAGAGTGCTCTGAAATGTTTACAAAAGCACCCGAATGTCCATTGAGAACGCACAACGACTATGCCACTTAGCTACACTAAGAATGACGGTAATAATCTGGTCAATAAACATTGGGAAGTTAGTTAGATAGCATATAGTTAATATACTGGCAGGTTTGATGTGTTAGGTAGCTAGCTAACATACTGGTGTAATGATGTGCTATGTTGTTCGTAAGGATAGCGTAGTTAACAAATTGTCAGCCAAGGCAACTTATTTGAAAAGTCATTACTTTGTTACATTGCTCAACATTTTCTTCAAATCTGAAAACGACGTGAAGCCATGCCCATTTTCTGAAGATTTGCATTATGGGCCCTAAAATCACAGAAATAGTGTCCACTGCTTGTATCAAATATTATTATAACTAATTAAACCAAGATAGACCACATCCTGTCATTTCCAATGGGAACAGATGACTCATAGTGGGCAGAACAAGTAAGGAGGTGTGCAGAGCCAAGTACGAGTTAGCGAGACCCTATTGGCCCTGCATATTTCCGATATGGAACACCTACTCGGTGAAACGCGCGTATGCAATAACTCAATTCGACTTTGCACTCCTAAACTTACGCGATTTAAAAAATAAAAAAAACTCTGGCAAAGGCTAAAGTCTACAAAACTAAAGTACACTCTGTTCATAACAGATTTTAGTTCTGGGAACAGAAAACTGGATTGAGATCAAATGCTTCATCAATGAGAACATTTGCAGAATGTTGGCCAAAATCCATCTTCTCCCACTGCCCGCCAGTGGGCTTCCTCTCACTACCATATTTGTTAGTGAGTGGAAACACCAAGCGGATGCTTCGTATTTATACATCCAGTGAAGTATAAATCAGACACGAGGGGGGGTAAATGACCAACATACCACGGCTAAGGGCTTTTCTTAGGCACGAGGCATCGCGGATATAATATGCTATTACAAACTGGTTACCAACGTTAATTAGAGCAGTAAAAATAAATGTTTTGTCATACCCGTGGTAGACGGTCTGATATACCACGGCTGTTAGCCAATCAGCATTCAGGGCTCAACACACCCTGTTTATAATTTGTATTTTGGCGAATGTAGTACGACATCCGGGATCTTTTGGCATACTAACTACATCCATACTATGACCAATATACAGTGCTATATATTCAATTTACATCACATATACAGTGGGGCAAAAAAGTATTTAGTCAGCCACCAATTGTGCAAGTTCTCCCACTTAAAAAGATGAGGCGGGTAATTTTCATCTTAGGTACACTTCAACTATGACAGACAGACAAAATGAGAAGAAAAAAAATCTAGAAAAATCACATTGTAGGATTTTTTATGAATTTATTTGCAAATTATGGTGGAAAATAAGTATTTGGTCACCTACAAACAAGCAAGATTTCTGGCTCTCACAGACCTGTAACTTCTTTAAGAGGCTCCTCTGTCCTCCACTCGTTACCTGTATTAATGGCACCTGTTTGAACTTGTTATCAGTATAAAAGACTGTCCACAACCTCAATCTGTCCACAACCTCAAACAGTCACACTCCAAACTCCACTATGGCCAAGACCAATGAACTGTCAAAGGACACCAGAAACAAAATTGTAGACCTGCACCAGGCTGGGAAGACTGAATCTGCAATAGGTAAGCAGCTTGGTTTGAAGAAATCAACTGTGGGAGCAATTATTAGGAAATGGAAGATATACAAGACCACTGATAATCTCCCTCGATCTGGGGCTCCACGCAAGATCTCACCCCGTGGGGTCACAAGAACGGTGAGCAAAAATCCCAGAACCACACGGGGGGACCTAGTGAATGACCTGCAGAGAGCTGGAACCAAAGTAACAAAGCCTACCATCAGTAACACACTACGCCGCCAGGGACTCAAATCCTGCAGTGCCAGACGTGTCCTCCTGCTTAAGCCAGTACATGTCCAGGACCATCTGAAGTTTGCTAGAGAGCATTTGGATGATCCAGAAGAAGATTGGGAGAATGTCATATGGTCAGATGAAACCAAAATATTACTTTTTGGTAAAAACTCAACTCGTCGTGTTTGGCGGACAAAGAATGCTGAGTTGCATCCAAAGAACACCATACCTACTGTGAAGCATGGGGTTGGAAACATCATGATTTGGGGCCTTTCTGCAAAGGGACCAGGACGACGGATCTGTGTAAAGGAAAGAATGAATGGGGCCATGTATCGTGAGATTTTGAGTGAAAACCTCCTTCCATCAGCAAGGGCATTGAAGATGAAACGTGGCTGGCTCTTTCAGCATGACAATGATCCCAAACACACCGCCCGGGCAACGAAGGAGTGGCTTCGTAAGAAGCATTTCAAGGTCCTGGAGTGGCCTAGCCAGTCTCCAGATCTCAACCCCATAGAAAATCTTTGGAGGGAGTTGAAAGTCCGTGTTGCCCAGCAACAGCCCCAAAACATCACTGCTATAGAGGAGATCTGCATGGAGGAATGGGCCAAAATACCAGCAACAGTGTGTGAAAACCTTGTGAAGACTTGCAGAAAATGTGTGACCTCTGTCATTGCCAACAAAGTGTATATAACAAAGTATTGAGATAAACTTTTGTGATTGACCAAATACTTATTTTTCACCATAATTTGCAAATAAATTCATTAAAAATCCTACAATGCGATTTTCTGGATTTTTTTTCCCACATTTTGTCTGTCATAGTTGAAGTGTACCTATGATGAAAATTACAGGCCTCTCTCATCTTTTTAAGTGGGAGAACTTGCACAATTGGTGGCTGACTAAATACTTTTTTGCACCACTGTAGTATGGTTAGTGTGGTTAGTATGAGCATTCCAACACAACTTATGTGTACTTATCGTTACATAAGCAACAATTGGTGTCTCCGGATTGAAATTGCAAATAAATGTGCTTTTTAATGTAAAAAGTATTTTTTTTAAAGAAAGACATGGGCTGTGTTCTGAGACCCATACTAACCGTACTATTTGTGATGTAAAATGAGTATGTAGTATGCTTTTTGGTCATAGTATAGATATAGTTAGTATACCAAAAGTTCCCAGATTTCTCATTTGTGTCTGGAAGTAGCTAGCCAGTTAGCTTGTGTGCTTGACTGCAGTGCCGTTGTGATGGTCAGAACGCTCGGATCAACCCTACTCCTCGGCCAGTGTTCACTCTGATAGCACCGAGAGGGGAAACACAGAATTTACAAACGACAATCTGACACAGTCAATTGCTTTCATTCAGTAGGCCATTGCAAAACAATTACCAGTAGATAATTTGTTTAAAAGAAGGTGACACAGTGTTGTTGATCACAAAGTCATTGTATTATCCTCATATTTCTCAACGGTAGGCTAGCTAACAACTAACGTCAAATGGATATATAAGGAAATTCTTCAAGACTAGTGCCAGCAGCTCTGCTGGAGGCCAGTCCGGTGAGAAATTAAGATTTTACCAGTTCAAACAAAAAAATAAAACTTACTGATTAATGAGTATAATAACAATACATGTCAAAACACAGCAGACAAGGAGGGAAAGAAGCTGGAGGGTGACAGGGCTGAGGGAGCATGTCTGATGAAGGTTGGTGATAAGAAAAGCTAGTAGATGTTTAAGCTTTCAGTTAATTTTGTACAGCAAATGGCAGCATATGTCTTACTTTTGTTAGGCATAAATAAATTATGTTCATGATATCTTAAAGGGTCAGGCAGAAAGAGAGGGTTAAATTTAAATATATTATTTCTAATGGTATAATATGACCTGTGTGTGTGTGTGAAAAAAGTATTTTGGCTACATAGTACAAGCCATTTTTGTGCCTTTTGTTTGTGATGGATGGGGATAAAGTGGACATTATTTGAATAGAATTTAAGTAAGTCATATTAGATCAGTGTTTAACAAACTATGAGACAGTTATGCTTTTAGCCAAACCTGACCAAAAATAACCTTATTTTGATAGATTTTACACCCGCTGTTACTCTAAAAATACATGATGAAAAGACGTTTTGGGGGCTTTAAAAAAAATCCTGGGGGAATATGCACAGACCCCCCTAAAAGAGGCTTAGCCCCCCTATCCATGAATCTCTAGTAACGTCCCTGGTATGTAGTATATACTTAAGTATGTAGTATACAGTATGTTAGTATGGGTATTCGAACACAGCTCTACTTTGTGCTAGTGCTAATGTCTTCTATTAGGCTAGCACAAAGATCTTTGGGTCTTTGGGCTAGCGCAAAAGGTCTTCCACTAAGCTACCTGGGGCAGCAGGTAGCCTAGTGGTTAGAGCGTTGGGCCAGTAACCGAAAGGTTGCTGGATTGAATCCCCGAGCTGACAAGGTAAAAATCTGTCGTCTGCCCCTGAACAGTTAACCCACTATTCTCCGGTAGGCCGTCATTGTAAATAAGAATTTGTTCTTAACTGACCTTCCTAGCTAAAAAAATGATCCATATTGTCTGTAATTCATTGATACTCTTGTTTGTGGATCTAAGATTGATAATTACGAAGGAGTGTCTTACTATTGGTCTTCAAGAAAGGATGACAGGAAGTAAACAAAGAGATAGCTAGCACTAGTAGCTAGGCTAGCGGTTAGTAGTGGTTTCCAATCTCTGAAGTAAAGTAGTAGTTAAATAGTATTTCATTTATATATTCTGAAAACTCTGATCAATCTTTTTGATTACAGAGCCCTGTCCAGATAAATTTGGACTGCAAATACATGTGTTGTTCAGCCATTATCCATGTTTCAAAGTAACAGCAAAATACAGTTCAGTTTCTTTGCCTCTCTGGTATAAGGAATTGATTGAAATAGCTGTCATTATTTCTCTACTAGCAGTCTACTCTGTATACAGACTAGTGATGCAGGGGATATTGTAGTATACCTGTCCGGGATTGCAATGGGTATTGGAAATGCTTAAACCCACCTGATTTCTGCAAACACAAGCACTTTCACTCACGTTTTTCCCCTGCACACTCTGGCCCACTGCCAGACGATGAGATGCTTTCTCTTTCAGACCACATAAAGAACTGATGTCAAATGCCATGCTTGTACTGCTTCTGTGTTCCTGAAGGAAACAGATGAACAAGTAATCTGATGCTGCTCTAAAACAAAGAATAAGCATAGAGTCAAATGTTTACAGAAACTCCAAGAGCTATTCATTTAACCTTGGCTTGTGTAAGTATGGGGTTACAAAGGCAATGCCACAGACTAGTCAAGGTCTGAAAGAACTTAAGATGAATACTGCATGGTCCCGCTGTAAATCTCTGTGCATTTAAGAACCATCAAACCACATCTGCTGTGACACAGTCATGTATATGTCCTACAGTAGGCCATGGTATAGCCTGTGTTGAGTATGGCTGCCATAGAGTAAAAAGAACCTCAGCCAAGATGCTGTGGCTACGTTATATTTCAATGCCACCAGGTGGCAGGCTTGACACCAGCTCCTTCTGACAAGTTTATTCCTGCAGTTCTGACAAGCACATTTACCCTGTCATTCATTATATTCACCACATCTATCTGCCACCTCTATCATCTCAACTACTGAAAATCACTATATTTCAATGGCCTAAAAAAGAAAGAAAAAAAGAGAAAAAAACACTTGAGATGAATCCTTTCCTCATATCTCAATCTCATTCTCTCCTTACTAAGGCAGGTGCAGAAGCTCTGTCTTCCATGATTGGGGCGAGAATGATGAAGAGCGAATATATGAGGGTGTCAGCTATCATTAGAAGATAAAAGTCTGTGTCAAGCTGGGTTAATGAGCCTTGGCAGTTAGCTCCATCTCCTGTCTGCCCTCTTCCTCGACAGGCCACTCTAGACCCGCTAATGAAATTCTGATTTCATATTTCAGAAAAAAGGGGTATTGGAGGAGTAGCAAGCTGCTAGTCTAGACACACAGTCTGGTTAAATTAGCAGAAAGTTGCAAGCTGTGATTGTTCTTGGTGGATTTCTGTGACCTACTGTATGAGTACATGTAGATATATAGACAAAGACTCTAGAGATGCAGTCTAGTCTAGATACACAGGACCGAAAGTCTTGACCCATGAACTCTCATGAAATATTTATTTTGGAGGTCGACCGATTAAATCGACTTGGCCGATTTAATTAGGGTCGATTTAAAGTTTCCATAACAATCAGTAATCTGCCTTTTTGGACACCGATTATGGCCGATTACATTGCAATCCACGAGGAGGCTGCGTGGCAGGCTGACCACCTGTTACGCAAGTGCAGCATCAAAATAACTTGTCTTTAAAAAAAAAACAATCTTCACATAATCACTAGTTAACTACACATGGTTGATGATATTATTAGGTTAACAAGCTTGTTTTGCATTGCATATAATCAATGCGGTGCCTGTTGATTTATGATCGAATCACAGCCTACTTCAACTTCGCCAAACGGGTGATGATTTAACAAAAGCGCATTCGTGGAAAGAGCACAATCGTTGCACAAATGTACCTAAGTATAAACATCAATGCCTTTCTTAAAATCAATACACAAGTATAATTTTTTAAACCTGCATATGTAGTTAATATTGCCTGCTAACATGAATTTATTTTAACTAGGGAAATTGTGTCACTCCTCTTGCGTTCAGTGCAAGCAGTCAGGGTATATGCAGCAGTTTGGGCCGCCTGGCTCGTTGTGAACTTTGGGAAGATTGTAATTAATTTGCCAGAATTGTACATAATTATGACATAACATTGAAGGTTGTGCAATGTAACAGCAATATTTAGACTTAGGGTTGCCACCCGTTCGATTAAATACGAAAAGGTTCTGTATTTCACTGAAAGAATAAACGTTTTGTTTTCGAAATTATAGTTTCCGGATTTGATAATATTGATCATATTAATGGCCAAAGGTTAGTATTTCTGTCTGTTTATTATAATTAAGTATATGATTTGATACTGAACGGTGGTAGGCAGCAGCAGGCCCGTAAGCATTCATTCAAACAGCACTTTACTGCGTTTGTCAGCAGCTCATAGCAATGCTTGAATCAACTCCCGAGATTAGGCTGGCATTACTAAAGTGCCTATAAGAACATCCAATAGTCAAAGGTATATGAAATACAAATGGTATAGAGAGAAATAGTCCTATAATAATTACAACCTAAAACTTCTTAACTGGGAATATTGAAGACTCATGTTAAAAGGAACCACCAGCTTGTTCTGAGCAAGCAGCTTATACGTTAGCTTTCTTACATGGCACATATTGTACTTTTACTTTCTTCTCTAACACTGTGTTTTTGCATTATTTAAACCAAATTGAACATGTTTCATTATTTGAGACTACCTTTATTTTATTTCTGTATTATATTACGTTAAAATAAGTGTTCATTATTCATTCACTATTGTTACAATTGTCATTATTACAAAATATATATATATATATATATATATATATATATATATATATATATATATATATATATATATACACACACACACACAGTGGGGCAAAAAAGTATTTAGTCAGCCACCAATTGTGCAAGTTCTCCCACTTAAAAAGATGAGAAAGGCCTGTAATTTTCATCATAGGTACACTTCAACTAAAAATCCAAAAAATCACATTGTAGGATTTTTAATGAATTTATTTGCAAATTATGGCTATTTAGTCACTTTTAGCAATAGTCCACAGAAAAATATGCAGATGATTACCCCGCCCCATCATCCCCAAAAAGCACTTGTGTCGAGTAACTGCCATCAAACAAACACCAATTCTGACCACTCAATTGAAATCCTCGATAAATCACAGTTATAAGGGATATGATCATAGGGAAGCCAAAATATCACCATGGAAGCCCTAAGCCAAATGGGAGAGTCCAGATGAGACTGGCACCAGCACACATACTCTAAGGGTTGATTTGTCCTGTCAACACACACCAAGTCAACTGACCATGTCAAACATCCCTATTGATTTATCTAACATCCTCTGCAAAATGAGACAATGTGTGGAAATGACATCAGACGCAGCTCACTTGGCAAATGGAATGACATCAAAGTACATACACTACATGACCAAAAGTATGTGGACACCTGCTTGTCGAACATCTCATTCCAAAATCAATGGCAGTAACATGGAGTTGTTCCCCCTTTGCTGCTACAACAGCCTCCACTCTTCTAGGAAGGCTTTCCACTAGATGTTGGAACATTGCTGCGGGGACTTGCTTCCATTCATCCACAAGAGCATTACTGAACTGATGTTGGGCGATTGGCACTATACATTGGGGCAGGTAGCATTCTCCTGGCATACGCCAAACCCAGATTCCTCCGTCGGACTGCCAGATGCTGAAACCTGATGCATCACTCCAGAGAATGCGTTTCCGCTGCTCCAAAGTCCAATGGTGGCAAGCGTTATACCAGTCCAGACGACGCTTGGCAGTGTGCATGGTGATCTTAGGCTTGTATGCGGCTGCTCAGCCATGGAAACCCATTTCATGAAGCTCCAGACAAACAGTTATTGTGCTGACGTGGAATCCAGAGGCCGTTTGGAAATCGGTAGTGAGTGTTGCAACCGAGGCCAGAAGATTTTACGCAATACGTGTTTCAGCACTTGACCATCCCAATTTGTGAGCTTGTGTGACCTACCACTTCGTGGCTGAGCCGTTGTTTCTCCTAGACGTTTCGACATCACAATAACATCACCTACAGTTGACCAGGGCAGAATTTTGATTAACTTACTTGTTGGAAAGGTAGCATACTATGACGGTGCCACGTTGAAAGTCACTTAGCCCATAAGTAAGGCCATTCTACTGCCAATGTGTGTCAGTGGAGATGGCTGTGTGCTGATTTTAAACACAAGTCAGCATTGGGTGCTGAAATAGCCAAATCCACTAATTTGAAGGGGTGTCCACATACTTTAGTATATATACACCTACATTTGTAGGCCTAGTACAGTTGTGTTGGAAGTTTACATACACCTTAGCCAACTACATTTAAACTCAGTTTTTCACAAATCCTGACATTTAATCCTAGTAAAAATTCCCTGTTTTAGGTCAGTTAGGATCACCACTTTATTTTAAGAATGTGAAATGTCAGAATAATAGTAGAGAGAATGATTTATTTCAGCTTTTATTTATTTAATCACATTCCCATTTACATACACTCAATTAGTATTTGGTAGCATTGCCTTTAAATTGTTTAACTTGGGTCAAACGTTTCAGGTAGCCTTCCACAAGCTTCCCACAATAAGTTGGGTGAATTTTGGCCCATTCCTCCTGACAGAGCTGGTGTAACTGAGCCAGGTTTGAAGGCCACCTTGCTCGCACACACTTTTTCCGTTCTGCCCACAAATGTTCTATAGGATTGAGGTCAGGGCTTTGTGATGGCCACTCCAATACCTTGACTTTGTGGTCCTTAAGCCATTTTGCCACAACTTTGGAAGTATGCTTGGGGTCCTTGTCCATTTGGAAGACCCATTTGCGAACAAGCTTTAACTTTCTGACTCATGTCTTGAGATGTTGCTTCAATATATCCACATAATTTCCCTACCTCATGATGCCATCTATTTTGTGAAGTGCACCAGTCCCATCTTTTTCCCCATGTGCAGTTGCACACCGTAGTCTGGCTTTTTTATGGCAGTTTGGAGCAGTTGCTTCTTCCTTGATGAGTGGCCTTTCAGGGTATGTCAATATAGGACTCGTTTTACTGTGGATATAGATACTTTTGTACCTGTTTCCTCCAGCATCTTCACAAGGTCCTTTGCTGTTGATTTGGGATTGATTTGCACTTTGCGCACCAAAGTACGTTCATCTCTAGGAGACAGAACGCGTCTCCTTCCTGAGCGGTATGATGGCTGCGTGGTCCCGTGGTGTTTATACTTGTGTACTATTGTTTGTACAGATGAACGTGGTACCCTCAGGCGTTTGGAAATTGCTCCGAAGGATGAACCAGACTTGTGGAGGTCTACAATTCATTTTCTGAGGACTTGGCTGATTTCTTTTGATTTTCCTATTATGTCAAGCAAAGAGGCACTGAGTTTGAAGGTAGGCCTTGAAATACATCCACAAGTACACTTCCAATTGACTCAAATTATGTCAATTAGCCTATCAGAAGCTTCTAAAGCCATGACATCATTTTCTGGAATGTTCCAAGCTGTTTAAAGGCACAGTCAACTTAGTGTATGTAAACTTCTGACCCACTGAAATTGTGATACAGTGAAATAATCTGTCTGTAAACAATTGTTGAAAAAAATACTTGTGTCATGCACAAAGTAGAAGTCCTAACCGACTTGCCAAAACTATAGTTTATTAACAAGACATTTGTGGAGTGGTTGAAAAACGAGTTTTAATGACTCCAACCTAAGCGTCTGTAAACTTTCGACTTCAACTGTATATACTTTTTTTTCTTTTTTTAAACAGTTGTCACAATTTAAAATTAGATTGGCTTTTGGCCCAATATAATTGCCTTAAACATTTTACTCAGTCCTATTATCGATGTTTTACAAAGAAAAAGTACAGAGAATCCATCTTTCCTAAATGTTACCACCGAGCCACATTCAGCGATTACACCTTAGAGCCACATCAATCATTCTAAATTACAAGTCTGGTTTATAATACCTGCCGTAACCTCATGGTGGCATTTGTCCGTGTTGCAATTATTCTCAGCACGCATCAAGATCAAAAAGTCCCTATCCCTATCCCCCCCCCCTGCATTCAACCCCATTGTGTAATCTGATAGAGATGATGTGCTGACATGGGGTGTTTAATTAATCTAGCCTCGCGTGTCACCTGATCCCGTGAGCTTACATTAAACGCTGCACGGATATGATAGCGCAACGGTAATCATGAGGCTGGAATTAATCTGTAATGACAAGAATTTATGACAAAGTAATGTTATCATTTCTACATTTGAGAGGGTTATTATGATCTAGCATGACAGCTAATATGTTAGAGGAGGCAATCTTATCAATAATCTCATTCTGAATGTAAATGATCATTAAACTGTGATGATGGAATAACAAGATGTCAAAATCAAAGTTCAATGCGACTCAAACGACAGAGCGATTTCTTTGACATTGTAACTCTACTGATCTATTAGATATTCATTTTTCCTGACCAGGAAATAGCCCTCACTTTGTGCCCCCTCTTCCACCCTAAGCTTGCACACACGCACGCATAAACCCCCCCCCCCCTCAAAACACACACACTAACCTGGCTATCTATCATTGATACAGTCTAGACACAATTCAGTCATACCATGTAGCATTTTAACCCAGCATTTATAAAGCATCCTCCTGGGATCTACTCAATTCTAATTCAACTCCTTACTCTGTGACCCACTTATTTGACAGCAGCACTGTTAACATTTTCAGAAGCCTTGAGTGCCTACACCCCTCTGAGCAACAGTCATGGCAATGGAATTTCACAACAGAGGCTAAATGCAATCGCATCATCATGAGTCTTGGTTTTCATGGCCATTTCATCTTTTCATTGTTAGTACCATATGCAGGGAAATGCTTCTAAGCAGTAAATGTGATTGCATACTGTAGCTTTGTAACCAAGCCAAATAATCTGCTCCTACCTTTGTATAATACATATAAATGTTCAATAAGTGCCTTTCATTTGCATCACGCAAACTGCATTTTTTGTCGTTTTTTAAATGCTCTAAGCACAGATATGCACAGCCATCATACCACAAACGCTCAGCATTTAACACCATAGTACCCTCCAAACTTGTCATTAAACTCGAGACCCTGGGTCTCGACCCCACCCTGTGCAACTAGGTCCTGGACTTTCTGACGTGCCATCCCCAGGTGGTGAAGGTAGGAAACAACATCTCCACCCCGCTGATCCTCAACATTGGGGCCCCACAAGGGTGCGTTCTCAGCCCTCTCCTGTACTCCTTGTTCACCCATGACTGCGTGGCCATGCACGCCTCCAACTCAATCATCAAGTTTGCAGATGACACTACAGTGGTAGGCTTGATTACCAACAACGAAGAGACTGCCTACAGGGAGGAGGTGAGGGCACTGAGACTGTTGTATCAGGAAAATAACCTCTCACTCAACGTCAACAAAACATAGGAGATGATCGAGGACTTCAGGAAACAGCAGAGGGAGCACCCCCCTATCCACATCGACGGGACAGTAGTGGAGAAGGTGGAACGTTTAAGTTCCTCGGCGTACACATCACAGACAAACTGAAATGGTCCACCCACACAGACAGCGTGTTGAAGGCGCAGCAGAGCCTCAGGAGATTTGGCTTGTCACCTAAAACACTCACAAACTTTTACAGATGCACAATCGAGAGAATCCTGTGGGGCTGCATCACCGCCTGGTACGGCAACTGCACCGCCCTCAACCGCAAGGCTCTCCAGAGGGTAGTGCGGTCTGCACAACGCATCACCGGGGGCAAACTACCTGCCCTCCAGGACACCGACAGCACCCGATGTCACAGGAAGGCCAAAAAGATCATCAAGGACAACAACCACCCGACCCACTGCCTGTTCACCCCGCTATCATCCAGAAGGTGAGGTCAGTACAGTTGCATCAAAGCTGGGACCGAGAGACTGAAAAACAGCTTCTATCTCAAGGCCATCAGACTGTTAAACAGCCACCACTAACATAAAGGCGCTGCGGCCAACATACAGACTCAAATCTCAGCACACTTTAATAAATGGATTAATGAAGGTATCACTAGTCACTTTAAATAACGGCACTTTAATAATGTTTACATATTCTACATTACTCATCTCATGTGTATATACTCTATACCATCTACCGCATCTTGCCATCGCTCATCCTTATATTTATATATACATATTTGTATTCATCTCTTTACATTTGTGTGTATAAGGTAGTTGTTGTGAATTTTGTTAGATATTACTGCATTGTCGGAACTAGAAGCACTTGCATTTCGCTACACTCGCATTAACATCTGCTAACCATGTGTATGTGACCAATAAAATGTCATTTGATTTGAATCAACAGTAGGTGCATACTCAACTGCTGTACATACTAAAGTCTTATGAATACAGATATGCAGAGCAATTAAACATCATTTTAATTAGGCCTGAAGAACTGCACTAGACTTATGTGCACTGAAAATAGACCATCAACGTAAAGTAATACGAGCACATCTGATATGCAAATGATGTGCAGTAATGTGTGAAGATAGAAGTCAAACAAAACATGTACCATGACTGTCCTGTGAGGATCCAGATGGGTCGGATCAGCTTTGCAATGGATGACTTCGGCCAGACCCCCTCTCGCCCGCAGAGGGGAGGAGAAGGGAGGGTTGACAGTTCACACCCTGTTGTAAATCAATGATTAGAACATTCAGCTATCTCCCTCTCCAAATTCACACAGGAATGTGCCTTTGTCTAAACAGACATTTTTCCGCTGAAACTCCAACTCGTTCTAAAGCAAATACTGGAACAATATTTCTAACATAGAACGTGGGGAACGGTCAGTGGCGATCTAAAGAATAATAATGTAATTTAGGGTTGTTAGGTCACTAGGGTAACAAAGGGTTCAATGGCGATCAAATCATAGCAGAGCTTCTAGAGAGCATCGGTTTAAGAGAAGTACATAAGCGCCAAAAATTTGAGAAAGAGGAATAAGAAGTCACCATGACTGGTCATGGAATTGCCCCCGGGCTTTGACTATAGACTCAGATACAAATGTTACAACACACAAGGTAAACTACATCACAACAGCCAATTCCAATCAAACTCCGATAAGTCAATCTGTTTTCACCATGAACACGAATGACATCAGACCATTGCTAACAATCACTCCACTTTGTGGGGAATATGACCACAACTCAGAGGTATGGCAACTCAGAGGCCATACCTCAAAACAATCCTTGACGACTGCTTAACCTGTGATGCGCTAATTGATTCGGGCTCGACAATATCGCTCATCTCTCAAACTTTATTCAATGATCTCAAAAGGGCTGGGAATCCAGCTAAACAAAACGTTGGTTAAAAACGTAACGATGCGACACAAAAATGTGTGGTTTCACTCAGACTACCTTGCCTCTCACAACACGATTCATGCAGAAACTACACTTCCAAGACGTATCGCTTGTTCACCCTGTGTATGTTACCAACCTCGACATTGAACACCTGCTACTCAGAGCAGACTTGATGGATCGTTTGGTCCCACTGATGGATTGGAAAAAGAACCAATTGTGGTCACAGGTCCCAGTGTCGTCTCCACTGATCACACTGTATTCTCCAAACACTGGCTGCAACAGTCAAGGAGTATCTGTCGACAGGACCCCTTGGGAAACAAACGTCTCGACACCTCTTGATGCAGAATCTGACTCAAGCTGATTTTACAATATCTCATCACATTCGCTCTAGGCGACCCATTTTGATAGCCTTTAGCCGCACCCTCATCCTACTCCTCCTCTGTTCCTCGGGTGATGTGGAGATAAACCCAGGCCCTGCATGTCCCCAGGCACTGCTTTAGCACACTGCCAACCCTGATGTCCTTGCAGTGTCTGAATCCTGGCTTAGGAAGGCCACCAAAAATTCTGAGATTTCCATACCCAACTATAACACTTTCCGTCAAGATAGAACTACCAAAGGGGGAGGAGTTGCAATCTACTGCAGAGATTGACAGAACTTTGCAGGCTTACTTTCCAGGTCCATGTTCGAACTTCTAATTAAAAAAATTAATCTATCCAGAAATAAGTCTCTCACTGTTGCCGCCTGCTACCGACCCCCTCAGCTCCCAGCTGTGCCCTGGACACCATCTGTGAATTGATCGCCCCCCATCTAGCTTCAGAGTTTGTTCTGTTAGGTGACCTAAACTGGGATATGCTTAACACCCTGGCAGTCCTACAATCTAAGCTAGATGCCCTCAATCTCACACAAATCATCAAGGAACCCACCAGGTACAACCCTAAATCCGTAAACATGGGCACCCTAATTGACATTATCCTGACCAACTTGCCCTCCAAATACACCTCTGCTGTCTTCAATCAGGATCTCAGCGATCACTGCCTCCTTGCCTGTATCCGCTACGGGTCTGCGGTCAAACGACCACCCCTCATTACTGTCAAACGCTCCCTAAAACAGTTCTGCTAGCAGGCCTTTCTAATCGACCTGGCCCGGGTATCCTGGAAGGATATTGACCTCATCCCATCAGTAGAGGATGCCTGGTCATTCTTTAAAATAACTTCCTCAACATCTTAGACAAGCATGCTCCGTTCAAAAAATGCAGAACTAAGAACAGATAGCCCTTGGGTCACTCCAGACCTGACTGCCCTCGACCAGCACAAAAACATCCTGCAATAGCATCGAATAGTCCCCGCGATATGCAACTGTTCAGGGAAGCCAGGAACCAATAAACGCAGTCAGTCAGGAAAGCAAAGGCCGGATTTTTCAAGCAGAAATTTGCATCCTGTAGCTCTAACTCCAAAAGGTTCTGGGACACTAAAGTCCATGGAGAACAAGAGCACCTCCTCCCAGCTGCCCACTGCACTGAGGCTAAGTAACACGGTCACCACCAATAAATCCGTGATAATCGAAAACTTCAACAAGCATTTCTCAACGGCTGGCCATGCCTTCCTCCTGGCTACTCCAACCTCGGCCAACAGCTCCGCCCCCCCCCCCCCCCCCCCCACACACACACACAGCTACTCGCCGACACCTCCCCAGCTTCTCCTTTACCCAAATCCAGATAGCAGATGTTCTGAAAGAGCTGCAAAACATGGACCCATACAAATCAGCTGGGCTTGACAATCTGGACCCTCTATTTCTGAAACTGTCCGCCACCATTGTCACAACCCTTATTACCAGCCTGTTCAACCTCTCCTTCGTATCATCTGAGATCCCCAAGGATTGGAAAACTGCCGCGGTCATCCCCCTCTTCAAAGGGGGAGACAGTTTGGGTCCAGGGTGTTACAGACCTATATCCATCCTGCCCTGCCTATCTAAGGTCTTCGAAAGCCAAGTCAACAAACAGATCACTGACCATCTCGAATCCCACCGTACCTTCTCCGCTGTGCAATCCGGTTTCCGAGCCGGTCACGGGTGCACCTCATTCACGCTCAAGGTACTAAACGATATCATAACCGCCATCGATAAAAAAACAGTACTGTGCAGCCGTCTTCATCGACCTGGCCAAGGCTTTCGACTCTGTCAATCACCATATTCTTATCGGCAGACTCATTAGCCTTGGTTTTTCTAACGACTGCCTTGCCTGGTTCACCAACTACTTTGCAGACAGAGTTCAGTGTGTCAAATCGGAGAGCATGTTGTCCGGTCCTCTGGCAGTCTCTATGGGGGTGCCACCGGGTTCAATTCTCGGGCCGACTCTTTTCTCTGTATATATCAATGATGTTGCTCTTGCTGCGGGCGATTCCCAGATCCACCTCTACGCAGACAACACCATTCTGTATACTTCTGGCCCTTCCTTGGACACTGTGCTATCTAACCTCCAAACGAGCTTCAATGCCATACAACACTCCTTCCGTGGCCTCCAACTGCTCTTAAACGCTAGTAAAACCAAATGCATACTTTTCAACCGTTCGCTGCCTGCACCCGCACGCCCGACTAGCATCACCACCCTGGATGGTTCCGACCTAGAATATGTGGACATCTATAAGTACCTAGGTGTCTGGCTAGACTGCAAACTCTCCTTCCAGACTCATATCAAACATCTCCAATCCGGCCTCCAGGGTGGCGCAGTGGTTAAGAGCGCTGTACTGCAGCGCCAGCTGTGCCACCAGAGATTCTGGGTTCGCGCACAATTGGCCCAGCGTCGTCCGGGTTAGGGAGGGCTTGGCCGGTAGGGATATCCTTGACTCATCGCGCACCAGCGACTCCTGTGACGGGCCGGGTGCAGTGCACGCTAACCAAGGTTGCCAGGTGCACGGTGTTTCCTCCGACACATTGGTGCGGCTGGCTTCTGGGTTGGATGCGCGCTGTGTTAAGAAGCAGTGCGGCTTGGTTGGGTTGTGTATCGGAGGACGCATGACTTTCAACCTTCGTCTCTCCCGAGCCCATACGGGAGTTGTAGCGATGAGACAAGATAGTAGCTACCATGAAATTGGGGAGAAAAAGGGGTAAAATTCACACAAAAACACACAAAAAATGTCTTTGCCCATGGGAGAAATATATTTTCACCCGCCAGTTCCTTTTCCAAAAACTTCATCTAAATTGTTGAATGGGTTTCCTGTAAACAATAGATATTATATTCCTTCTCTTTTAGCCAGGTAAATACTGATCGGAATTTCTTATTATCTGCTAGGCCATTACAATTGTAACTGGCTATACTTATTTCACCACTTACCATAATGAGACACAACTTTCAATTCTATTTATCTAAATATATGTTTGTAAACGTACCATTAAAAAGTAACATGATGATTGAGTGTCTATATAGCTGTACCATGATATTTGCATTGCTACTAAGTAAACCTCCAATTGGTCCCCACCATTCCACCCGCTATAAGCCCTCCCCATCCCGAGCTGGGCCGCCATCCCAATGCCCGGAAGACCACCTCCGACCCCCCGCATCCCATAGCCCTGAACAGACTGGGATCCATCCTTTGAAAAGAGCACACAGTGCCATTTACCGAATTGAAGTAGATCAACTGTCAAATGCATTTCCATCGCAACACACGCAACAAAAAAAAAACATCTCCAATCCAAAATCAAATCTAGAGTCGGCTTTCTATTTCGCAACAAAGCCTCCTTCACTCACGCCGCAAAACTTACCCTAGTAAAATGGACTATCCTACTGATCCTCGACTTCGGCGATGTCATCTACAAAATAGCTTCCAATACTCTACTCAGCAAACTGGATGCAGTTTATCACAGTGCCATCTATTTTGTTACTAAAGCACCTTATACCCCCCACCACTGCGACCTGTACGCTCTAGTCGGCTGGCCCTCGCTACATGTTCGTCGCCAGACCCACTGGCTCCAGGTCATCTACAAGTCTATGCTAGGTAAAGCTCCGCCTTATCTCAGTTCACTGGTCACGTTGGCAACACCCACCCGTAGCACGCGCTCCAGCAGGTGTATCTCACTGATCATCCCTAAAGCCAAAACCTCATTTGGCCGCCTTTCCTTCCAGTTCTCTGCTGCCTGCGACTGGAACGAATTGCAAAAATCTCTGAAGTTGTAGACTTATCTCCCTCACCAAATTTAAACATCTGCTATCTCAGCAGCTAACCGATCGCTGCAGCTGTACATAGTCCATCGGTATATGGCCCACCCAATTTACCTATCTCATCCCCATACTGTTTTTATTTTATTTACTTTTCTGCTCTTTTGCACACCAGTATCTATACCTGCACATGTTCATCTGATAATTTATCACTCCAGTGTTAATCTGCTAAATTGTAATTATTCACTCCTATGGCCTATTTATTGCCTAACTCCCTCATGCTTTTTGCACACAATGTATATAGATTTTTTTTTCTACTATGTTATTGACTTGTTTATTGTTTACTCCATGTGTAAATCTGTGTTGTTGTCTGTTCACACTGCTATGCTTTATCTTGGTCAGGTCGCAGTTGCAAATGAGAACTTGTTCTCAACTAGCCTACCTGGTTAAATAAAGGTGAAATATAAAATAAATAAATAAAAAATTCAATCAGAAAACCTGATAGACTAATGTTTTCATGATTTCGAGCCAGCAGTCTCCATGAGTGAGCAACTTCACTCCTCCTTGGAGTCATGCGATACTGTGGATAAGATGAACTTCTCTTGTTCTTCAGACACTTCCGCAAGCACCGCGACCGTCTCAGGAATCAAAGCATCAATGTTCAGAGTGGACTCTGCTTCCGATGATACATTTTTTACTTTGAGGGGGACTGAAACCCCTTACAGCGCAAATAACGGAGTCAGTCGTAACACTGACCCTGTGATTCCAACTGGTGAAACACTGTGCGATATCGCCGAAATATATCCTTGTCCAAGTTAGCAGATACTAGAACGATTGCCACACGCAGACGCTGTGGTGAATGGTAGGCCACAACAGCCACTGAGCGTTTTGGAGCACAAACACTAGGAGATTTGGTTGAAAGGTTAAAGCCAATCTACTAACAACATGGCTGATGACAACTCAAACAAAGGGTCCAACCTTTTTGTTTGTACCTCGAAAGTTCCAGAAAATGATGTCATGGCTTTAGAAGCTTCTGATAGGCTAATTGACATAATTTGAGTCAATTGGAGGTGTACATGTGGATGTATTTCAAGGCCTACCTTCAAACCCAGTGCCTCTTTGCTTGACATCATGGGAAAATCAAAAGAACTCAGCCAAGACCTCAGAAAAGAATGTGTAGACCTCCACAAGTCTGGTTCATCCTTGGGAGCAATTTCCAAACGCCTGAAGGTACCACATTCATCTGTACAAACAATAGTACGCAAGTACAAACACCATGGGATCGCGCTGCCATCATACCGCTCAGGAAGGAGATGCGTTCTGTCTCCTAGAGATGAACGTACTTTGGTGCGAAAAGAGCAAATCAATCCCAAAACAACAGCAAAGGACCTTGTGAAGATGTTGGAGGAAACAGGTACAAAAGTGATTAGAACATTCAGCTATCTCCCTCTCCAAATTCACACAGGAATGTGCCTTGGTCGATACAGACATTTTCCTGCTGAAACTATAACATGTTCTAAAGCAAATGCTGGAACAATATTTCTAACATTGAACAGGCAATGGTCAGAGGTGATCTAAAGAATGTTTTTTTTTTTTTTGATGTCATTAAAAATGTTATAAAGGAAATACTGTAACTTTTCAAATATACACAATAGAATAAAATACACAATATCCTCTACATTGTGTATGAAATATGAACAATGATGAAAGTGTTTTTGTTAAGAGAGGGATGTGATCTTAGAAACTATAAGAGGAAATTGTTTCTATAACTTTGTACAAGTGAGTAGTCACCGCCCCCTTGAGTGAGGTCAGAGTGTGTCAGCCTCATGAACTGCCCCTTCTGAATGAACTGTATAAAACAATGGGTTAAGAATTAACATATCAGACTAGAAAGGTGAGCTGCAGCTCACATCCAAAGTGGTTTGAACTCTGAAATCTCAACGAGGTAGAGACAATAGTCACCTCCCGGACAATCACTGGTACGGCTGATTAGCTATCCTAAGTATCTAGAAAAGTGAACTTAAATGGGACCATTCTACTATTCTTCTCAAATCACCGTAGTACGCTACTCTCATCCCCCAATGGGAACCATCGACACGGCTGGCTAGCCTATCTTCAAAGAGGCAGCTTCAAGAGCGAATGGAAATCAACTCTGTAGTTCTGTTCAGAACTACACCACAAACCAAGACATTTATACGTAAATACATTCATGATTTCTTACTCCAAACGGGCGGTGGTTCGTGTGCAAAGTATATGATTACTGTGAGAGTAGTTTCTAAATGTATCAAAGTATTATGTCTCTGTCCCTCTCTCTCGCCCTTCCCATCTTTTTTGTAACAAGCCGCCATTTTGTGTCAGTGCACTAGGGACCTGATTTAATGTATTAAGTGTGTATGTTTATCCTGTGTTACCTTTTAGTTAGCTAGCAAATAAATAATTAAACCAATTTATGTAGTACGGAATCATAAGGCTGTTTTTTTTTTACAGATGCAGGTTACAGCTGTTCAGAATGATGATATGATACAAGATTATGATTAATCCGTTGACTGTTTATGGATGTGATAGGTAAAGACGTTTAGAGTCTTTAGAATTCGGGAGATGGTAACTTTTTAAAGAACCGCTCTCGTGGTGCCCCAATTCCTAATAAGTTAATTGTTAGGTGATTAATTTAATCGCGTAACAATTAAACAAATAACAGTCATCAGATTAATGAAATTAAAGTCACAACACTTCTTTAAACATTCATTAGGGCTCTAGTTGTCTCTGGGACCCACTACACAGCAGATCCTCTGAGACTATCTCCACTCCTTGCTCTGACGCAGGACATGACTAAGGTAAGGTGGGGACATAATTTTTCAAAGATGCTGTTCAAAAGCACCACATGACGAAAACATGTGTACAGAGATGCACAGGGACATCCTAATAGGTGAGTTTACTGCACATGGAGAGTAATTATGATTTACACAGAGCGAGAGAGAGAGATAATGAGACCGAGAGATAATGAGAGAGAAAGCGAAAAAAGGAATTATCCCCTTACCTCAGCACCATGGGCAGGGCTTTTTTTCCTGAGGGCTGGGGAGGGCTCGGCAGAACGTAGAGGGGTTGGGCCGCCGTTCTTCAGGTGCTCCCCCGAGGGCAACTTTGGTACACTCCACACAGGAACACCATCTGCAAAGGGAGCATATGAGAGGGTCAGAACCAACTGATTTCTAACCACGTTTAGGGGGGTACACTGACAGCTGGGATCTATGAGCAATTGGCCAGATCTCAAGCTTCATTGATTTGTATTGACTGATATTGATTGCTCTGCTATGAGGTTGTTGTTGCAGAGAAGGAATTCAGGAAGGAGATGGTAGTGAGGTTGGGGGGAGCTCGTGACCTATCCACATAATTCTCTATTTATTTTCTCAAATCAGATAAGCTTTTCCTTTTTAGCACAAAACAGAGATAAATATCAGATTGGCTCACCTGGATCACCCTCATATCCCTATCTGCCACACAGAGACAACAGGAAATTAAATTTTAGTGCATGTCTGACAATGGACTTGCGGCGCTGACATACAGAATCTATGACTCAAAAGGCTGTATAGTTCGGAGCTCAAAATGAGAAACAAAATGTACTGAAAGAGCCTGCAGGACTGGTGAGCAATCCTTGTCCTGAGGGTCACCAGCCTGGTTGTTTTGTTGCTACTATTTTGTGAGAATTTTTGCTTGTTGTTGGAGGTTGATTAATAGTTTTCTGTTGTAGCAGTGTTAATCTGAAGCCCGTGTCTTTTAATTTGACAAGGTGTTTTGTGTCTTTCCATAAAAAAGGCCTAATTGAAAACAACACAATTTACAGGACTGCAGCAAGGAGGCTATAGAATATGGGAAGGAATGAACAATTGAAGAGAGAGTAGAATAATCCCATTCTTCCACTCAGGGACGAGAGAGTGCAGTTTGCAAAATCATAGGACGAATCAAAGTGGAACAATGCATTCTGACGGTGGTCATTCGTAAAATGTGTTTGATATGAAATAGACCTGCATACTGTGTGAATACATTTAGGAGATTAACAAGTTACGTCTTTGTGTTGCGTTTGTGCCTATGATTTGGAGGTGAAACAACGTGTGATTTTTTGGGGGGTTTTAACACAATTCCTGACTTCCCAGAAATCAAGGACTAGAAATGGACCGGATGAGGTAATTGTAACCCGTGTATTGTTCCACTTCCACCTGCATGTCATTCAGTGGCCACCTTCACACTACGTGTGTATTGCTAAATCTTCGGAACATGATCCATCAGCGACATGGGACCGTTTCAGTTGTTTAACACTTTTGATGAGCACAAATAACTGACCAAATGAAAGACCGTGCAATCAAGACACTGCAAATAGTGTCTTGAGATGCTTAAGCTCTGCAGGGCCCACCTTGACATATGATTCAGGTCTATAAATAGTGTACACCCACACAAAGCTCAGCTACTTGTCTAGTATGCAGCCTACCTAACGCAAGTCCGTGCGATCAAAACCCTGCCAGTAGAGTGCTGCTAAGGAACCTGTTTCCAAATTCCATTCCAGTTCAAATTGGGTTAACGCTAATGCACCCGCATCGCTCTACCCTCTCGTATCCATTATTGAGGGACCAGTTGTGCTGAGTCGACTGGCGAGGTGCCCAGGGTCTTTCTACCTGACAGAGTGCTTTGATACTGCCTTCCAGGCAGGCTTCTGTTGATTTGACAGGCAGAGCCCTCAGTAGTGTGGGCAGGCAAACCATGCTGTAGCTGATGGTATCCTCCATTAAAAAAATACATGCACATAGGGGATAGTACTGTATAAGAAGTGGCAGCACTGCTGAGGTCCAGCATTTTGCATTGCTGAGGTCCCTGGTTTGTTGCATTTTCTCTACGTAATGTATTAGTAGTATTAGTTAAAGGAACAAAAATAAGAGGAGACAGAAGTAATTAAATATCTTTGTACAAACATAAAACATTAAATATGTTCTTGATGTGATGAAATTTGGGCTGTCATTCTATAAGCAGTTATGCAAATGTTATTCAGGACGACCATGATAGAGAGATAGGGATTGTAGGGAGAAAAATAAATACATTAAAATAAATTCACTGCAGCTGTCCATTCTTATGGGGGGGAAGAAAAACATACATTTCTTGAGCCAGGAATTAATCAGTTTGTCCTCCCTGATGTGGCAGTCAATGAATAGCTGTGAGCTTAGCGATGGGAGTCCCACAATGAAGATGTTGCACGACCAGAAACGGAAGCAGCACCTAAAACAGTGTGTTTCATTGAAAACAGGCATGCATGTGAAATGGGTTGTGTTGCAAGCCAAGGGTATTGTGTGGAAAACATTCATGCACTACACGTTTACAATGGCCTTCCATTACAGGGCTTTGACCTCAATGCTCCTCATTTGCGCTGTTTTACCCACCCAACTCTATGCCAATTTCCCTCCTCCCCACCTCCCATACAAGTCAAACGCATTCAGCGCTCTAATTCATTTCAGGACTCAGTGTGACATGCCATTCTAATAGACATGGCACATTTGCTAGTTCTTTCACGGTGGGGATAAACTCTTGGCCAGGCAATTCATTCCTTTATGGATTGTGATCTCCAAAAAGGAAACGCTCCACATTAGGCATTTCAAATAAGCCGCCAGCAAGCTGTTTAGAAGTGGGTGCACGAGGACAAAGAGAGCAATGAGCAGCCAGATCCTCCATGACATCACTGAGTAGGCAGCCAAATAGAAAGTACAGGGTTTGTGGGAGTTCCACAAAGACCCTAAAAGCTCCAGGCATACAGTACTCACAGGGCCAAACGGATTCAAAGGGGGTGGTCCATTGCGTTCGAGCCCTGAGGGACCGTGCCAGCCAATTCGTGGTCCGATCTCATGCTTGGCGCTTTTCGGGCGCCATGCAACAACGTGACCCTGCCCATGCAGTGGGTGTGGCAAGGGTTGGCTCAGGACAGTGTGGAATGGATTTTGACCCCCACCCCCCCGCCCAACACTCCAGTGTGCCACAGTCCTAATCTGGAACACATCCATGCCAGTGCCACCTTCATCCCGGTTACCCTTAAACCCAACACCCAAAACAACCCTTCTAGGGCGTGGGGTGTACATGCCGGAGCCGGGGTACAGCAGGTCCCCCACAAGACGACGCATTGTGAGCCAGGCAGCGGAAAGAAACTGGTTTGTACTTGCGGCCTGGCGGTCCCACTCCACACCACCCCCTGTCTGACGTACAGGGCAGGGTGACTGTTAGGACATAAATAAGGAGAACACCAGAGGAGAAGACATAAGGAGACAGAGAAACAACCTCCATCCCAACCCTCATTCCCACCCAAATCATTACATCTACTTGCACCAGAGGGAGGTTGGTTGTCCATAACTACTGCTCTGGGGTCAGCTTCAGCCACAACCTTATGCCAAATATAACCGTGTATTTGAAAGATTGGGAAAAGCTGGAAGGTTTTCTTGAAGAAAAAGGGGCGAATTCTAACTTCCACTAAAGTCAACTTTTCAGTTAGTCTTCCACCGACATCAAAGCATCTCCGAGTGAAATTGAGACTTAAGTGGAAGTTAGGATTCACCCCTTAGTGCTGATCCAGGGAATTGAATGATCAATATGGGTGGAGAAAGCGGAGTCTATAGCAGGACAGTAATTGAGGAGTACTTTCCACCTTCACCCATCCAAGCAAGTCCTTTTATTGTACATTCCAACACCCATCAACCCACCTCTATGCCCAAGAGGGGCCATAGACATACATGGAAGCACCCTAAGGCTGCAAGAGTTTTGCTTTGAAAGATCTTTATTGGATCCATGTTCTGGCACAGAGAGGGTTAACATGGCAGATAAACTGAGTTGTAGGCACCTTTGTGTATTTGGCATAGATGAACTTCAGTGGAAACTTTCAAGTGCATAGTTGTATTGTAGTAGGCTCTTTCATACACACATTCAAACATGACATGCACTGACTAAGGGACACAGATAAATTATTTTGTTAACCTGTTGTAAACCATATTGATCATAAATACACACATAATTATTAGTTTGAGAAGGAATAACACCAATACCATTCATCAAGACACAACAAAACAATTAAGGAAATACATACAACATCCATAAAACAAGAACCAAAACTACAAACTATGAAAAAACAACACGGATGCAACATTCAACAACATTTATGACAGACACTCAAGTTCAAGGCTCCGGTTAGATAAGGGCAAGGGCCACAATCCACCTCCATGATCATGTGGCCCTTGCTGCTGCTGTCGGGGTCTGGAAGAGGGGACGGGGCCAACGCCAGGAGGGGGATGCCCGTGGCACACTCACCGGAGGGGGGACCGCGGGTGTGGTTGGGCTGGGAGGCCTGGGGCTGGCTGTGGGTTTGGGTCTGTTGCAGGATGTTCAGGCACTCTCCCAGGCAGCTCAGGGTGGCGGCCGACGTGGCTTTGAGGAGCAGTAGGTCCTGGTCCAGGCAGGAAAGGGGTCCTCGCGTGGGGAGGGACTCGATGGACTGGACCAGGTTCTTCTGTTGGCCCTCTGCTTGGCTCACCGCCTGAGGGAGGACAGGACAGAGTTAAAAGGGTTTGTGTCCATTTCAAATCAGAGTGGAGGGTGTTGGAGAAAATAGTGAACTTTTAAATAGATTGAAATCATGTGTTTGACTTGAAGAGCATACTCATTGACACCAACAGTGATCTTCTGATAATGAACTAATAAAAACACCTTTTCAGAGTAAGTTTGACATTTATATACAACACATTGACACATTCATGTACCTCCTCAACTTTAGCTCGCCCTCCTCAACCTTAGCTGCCAACTTTATCAGTGACTAAACGTTGAAGAGGTCATATCTGACCGATGAATAGAGGATTATGTGGAATACGTGTTCTGCAGCTCTTCTCTCTCCCCATTTTGTTATGTTCTAGTTTCTGTGGGAACGGCTGCAGCTGCTCCCTCAGCAACAGATGCACTGACCTCACCGCGACCCTGAGAATGCCAGGGCAGCAGACACAACAAACTTTACCTTGGGAAATCTCTATGAATCAGCCTAGTGTGTTTCTATTAATATTGCTACATGCTCGGGAAATGCTTGCCAGAATATGCCAGATGTTGCTAAATGACCAGCTTCTGAATAAAGCCTAGGTAAGTTGAAAATGAGGTAAAACTTCATATTTGGCTAACTATTCCTTTTAATATGAATCATTCCTTATGAATTGAATAAAATCAAAATCAGTTTTGACTCACTACTGAGGAAATCAAAAAAAGGTATTGTGGTTTCCCACAAGAGTCATAGATTCATGGGGATCCCTGTATGGGGAGGCTGAAAAGGACATGAAAAGCCTGTAAACCATAGTGAAGGTTCTAGCTAGTGGCTACTCTATGGGTATTTATTGTATCCTGCAATTGGTCACTATTACTCCTGACCACATGTATATATTAGTATCTATTTATATTGCTACTGGTCACCATTACTGCTGTTTACATGTGCCTTCAGAAAGTATTTGCACCCTTTGTCTTTTTCCACATTTTGTTGTTACAGCCTGAATTCAAAATGGATTCCACTTATTTTCTCTCTCTCCCCCATCTATTCTACACACAATACCCCATAATGACAAAGTGAAAACCTGTTTTTAGAAATGTTTTCAAATGTATTGAAAATGAAATATGAAAATACGGAGAATCATTTTTTACTGCTCCAATTACGTTGGTAACCAGTTTATAACAGCAATAAGGCACCTCGGGGGTTTGTGGTATATGGCCAGTATACAATGGTTAAGGGCTGTCTCACTGTAAATTTGGTATCGGCACTGACCTGTATATATCTTCCCATCTTATTCCCCTTTTTAAAAAATAGTTATACTATTGTGATATTGATTACTGAACTGTTGTGTAGAGCATGCATGTTAAGCATTTCACTGTACTTGAGCATGTGACAACACTTGAACTAATGAATCTGGGTTGTTTATCATGCTTTAAATATTTCAGTGAATTAATATTGTATAGCTTCCCAAACACACAGCAGCCCCCTCTTCAATGGCACATCTGTTTTTTTCGCTGACTGACAGATTCAGTGAGAGCCATTACAGCCAGGGTTATATTGTGGTACTTCCACTGATACGGAATAAGTAGCTAATCCAACTACAATACAAACAGAACAAATGTGATGTTATTGATAGGACTAGCTTCTGGTAGATATTTTTTTACAAACACTGAAATGAATCAGTGACAAAATGCTTTTATATGGGGACTGCACTGCAATTCTACGTTCTCCTTCAAAAACACAAACAACTGACCCGCAGCAGGTCAGCATATGTGAGTTAAGTAGCTGCAGTGGATCAGTTGTAAAACAACTCGAATCCATCCCACCACTCAGACAGAGGCCCTGTGTCCTAAAATGAGGAGTGAGCCCTGATTTTCACTAGGATTAGCATGGGTTTAGTGTATAGAGGCCAATGGTGTATATAAACCTCGGACTGCTGATGCTCTGTATGGACATTGAGAGGCTTTGAAGCCACTGGTCGGCCATATTGGCACTCCCCAGTAGGAGCAGTCCTCCATAGGAATGAATGGAATTCTACTGTATTTCAATTAAATGTCTCAAGGACAAAATTACATGTATTTAAGTACAGTTGAAGTCGGAAGTTTACATACACTTAGGTTGGAGTCATTAAAACTAGATTTTCAACCACTCCACAAATTACTTGTTAACAAACTATTGTTTTGGCAAGTCGGCTAGGACATCTACTTTGTGCATGACACAAGTAATTTTTCCAACAATTGTTGACAGATTATTTCACTGTATCACAATTCCAGTGGGTCTGAAGTTTACATACACTAAGTTGACTGTGCCTTTTAACAGCTTGGTAAATTCCAGAAAATGATGTCATGGCTTTAGAAGCTTCTGATAGGCTAATTGACATCATTTGAGTCAATTGGAGGTGTACCTGTGGATGTATTTCAAGGCCTACCTTCAAACTCAGTGCCTCTTTGCTTGACATCATGGGACAATCAAAATAAATCAGCCAAAAAAATTGGAGACCTCCACAAGTCTGGTTCACCCTTGGGAGCAATTTCCAAATGCCTGAAGGTACCACGTTCATCTGTACAAACAATAGTACACGAGTACAAACACCATGGGACCACGCAGTCGTCATACCGCTCAGGGAGGAGACGTGTTCTGTCTCCTAGAGATGAATGTACTTTGGTGCGCAAAGTGCAAATCAATCCCAGAACAACAGCAAAGGACCTTGTGAAGATGCTGGAGGAAACAGGTACAAAAGTATCTATATCCACAGTAAAACGAGTCCTATATCGACATAACCTGAAAGGCCACTCGGTAAGGAAAACGCCACTGCTCCAAAACCGGCATAAAAAGCCACACTACGGTTTGCAACTGCACATGGGGACAAAGATCATACTTTCTGGAGAAATGTCCACTGGTCTGATGAAACAAAAATAGAAATGTTTGGCGATAATGACCATCATTATGTTTGGAGGAAAAAGGGGGAAGCTTGCAAGCTAAAGAACACCTTCCCAACCGTGAAGCACGGGGTGGCAGCATCATGTTGTGGGGGTGCTTTGCTGCAGGAGGGACTGGTACACTTCACAAAATAGATGGCATCATGAGGTAGGAAAATTATGTGGATATATTGAAGCAACATCTCAAGAGATCAGTCAGAAAGTTAAAGCTTGGTCGCAAATGGGTCTTCCAAATGGACAATGACCCCAAGCATACTTCCACAGTTGTGGCAAAATGGCTTAAGGACAACATATTCAAGGTATTGGAGTGGCCATCACAAAGCCCTGATCTCAATCCTATAGAATATTTGTGGGCAGAACGGAAAAAGCATGTGCGAGCAAAGAGGCCTACAAACCTGACTCAGTTACACCAGCTCTGTCAGGAAGAATAGGCCAATATTCACCCAACTTATTGTGGGAAGCTTGTGGAAGACTACCTGAAACATTTGACCCAAGTTAAACAATTTAAAAGCAATGCTGCCAAATACTATTTGAGTGTATGTAAACTTCTGCCCCAATGAGAATGTGATGAAAGAAATAAAAGCTGAAATCAACTATTATTCTGTCATTTCACGTTCTTAAAAAAATAGTGGTGATCCTAATTGACCTAAGACAGGAAATTTGTACTATGATTAAATGTCAGGAATTGTGAAAAACTGAGTTTAAACGTATTTGGCTAAGGTGTATGTAATAATTTCTGACTTCAACTGTACTTTCTTGTTGTAGTGGGGACAATAACATTAGTCGTCTCTAAATTACACCAAGGAAAATGTTAGTTGTTTTTTTATTTAGCTCACATAATATAATGTAAAAGTATACATCCAGAGAGAGAGAGAAACAGAAAGAGGGAATCGTAAGAGAGAGAAAGGGGTAGGATAAAGAGATACAAAGGACTACAAAGAACCAGGAGCCCAGGGCCATATAGCATAACAGTATTTCCTACAGAGCCAATACAGTATGCTGCAGTAAAATCTAAAAAAATAAAGCCATCTCATGTGGCAGACATGAGACTTCACACTCACGGTTGATTCAACATGACCTTGACATAGACAGAGCGAGAACGAGAGACAGACAGCCCATCAGTAAGAGAGAGCCTGACTGAATTAGGCCAGTCTCCCTCAGTCAGGGACCAGGCCCCTTACCGATGCCTACAGCCACAGATACAACAAAGACTGTGTCCACCAGGGGTGGCCTCTACACTACAAACCTCTGCAACAACATCCTTCAAAATGGTGACTCACAATGACAATTCCCAGCGAGTTGCATACAGGAGTATGCACTTTGTATACACAGCTCATCTCCTTGTCTTAAGACTCCAGAGCAAGGAAACAGAGGGTCCACAGAGAGTGGACCAACTAAAATAGCCCGGTCCAAAACGACCACCAGTGTGGAGGTAGAAGCTGCGCAGAGACTGAAACTGCCTCCCTTCGTTTCCCACTTGGAGAGACGATGGGTCTAGAAATAAGCTGACCCGAACCATTGAGCCATGGCTGCCTAAATGCCCAGTGGTGCTGCTCTACTCAGGGGGAGTCCAGGCGTCTGATGGGTTCACGTCAGCCAGTCGTGACAGGCAGCACTGCTGGAGTCAAGTCATGTGGTCTAGTCTCCGAGCTGGTCGGATGGTGACGGAGCCTGCGAGTGAAAGGCAACAGCATGATGGCAGCACTCCCAGTGTTCACATGGTGGATGTCATCGGGGGAGGGGGGGGGGGGGGTGATGCCTAGTGAGTGTTAGTGTGCCGTGTTTCCATAAGACTGAGCAGAGCTGTTGGCTCATGTAGAGATTTACTGGGGTGTGATATATGCTACTAGTGTTTACTACTACAGCCCACCAAGTCACAGCTCCTTACAACTACACTAAGCAGCAGTCTACCTCTACAACCTACCAAACCACTGCCATTCTCATGGGATTTCAGACGTATTTGACCAATTGATTATCTTGTGTACCAAATGATTATTACATGTAGCAAAAATATGGATGAGATGCCAATGGCGTGACAGTGACAATAGATGTTGGAAAGACAGCACAAACTAATCTGGGACCACTGTCCTGTGTCATCTCATAAATCTCCCAGTAAGCAGGGCAGGACAGCGATGCCACCTCCCATCCCAGAGCCTCTACGAAGGTGTATAAATCTGCCTCCAGGCCCCAGCTCCATTCCCGCTCTGTCACCACCTGGCCTGGTGCCAGCCCCCTTTATGGGACTTAATTTCCATCGTGAACAGAAAGGCAGCACAACAACATACAGACGAGGTGAGGAGGAGAGAGAGAGGGAGAGGGAGAAAATGGAGGGACGCATAGAATGAAAAATCAGGCCAAGGAAATAGGGGAATGTTACAGGGCTGTTATTGGGCAGAATGCAGGTTAGCATAACATTGAAACAGCATAGAGAAGAGAAAGACAACCCAGTTTCCTATAATCTAAGTCCAAATTCAGAAGGGCCCAAATAAGTGGTTGGGTTATTTCACGATCAAACCATGTGCTTGAAATCCCTCTGGGTTAATTTCAGGTAACAAGTCTACTTTCCAAGTGGTGAGAAATGTTGCCACTCCTGCAGTAGTTTCTCCATTCATGTTTTTTTAAATCTACCCTATGTTCTCAGACAAGATCTCATATTAAACAGTTATTTTCAGTGTTAAGAGTGACGCAGCATAAGGCATCTGATCTGATTGAGTAATTGAAAGGGCATTATGAAAAATTGACCTTTTTACAAGAATGTCAAAAACCTGTAGTGCTGATCGATTTACCAAAATGTTGGTTATTTTTCCGTTCATTTTCTTTTTTACAATTGACAAATCGGATCTAACCTTAACTGTGCAATGTAGAAGGGAGTTGTAGTTACAACAGGCCAATATTTTACATAGTTTAGCGCATAAAACATGATAATTAACAACCATAATCCATTGCGCATATATTTGTCCGGTCTGTTTCTTTTACGCTTGCTACGGAAGAGAAAAGAACGCGCAATCGTGAGGTGATAAAGAGAGCAGCTGTTGCTTCGCGAGGTACCTCTACCTGAAAATACACGATCTAAGTGATTGATAGCTGGTATTCAGCTGTCATAAAAGTATGCCTTATTTACTTTGAAGAACTGCAAAATAGTGATTTTGTCAGACATCTCGATAGAGCTGCTGCCTATTCTGAGATGACGTGGAATGAAAAAATAAAGTCAAATAAAAAATGTAATGTACAAAAACTGAAATATTTTATTAAAGTAATGTGAATAAATAATAAGCAGTAATGGGCAGTCACTACCATCATGGGACGTTTATTAATTGTTTTATTCTGTGTTGTTACAGAATAAAACCCACATAATGCATTTTTTTTATTTTATAATCGAAACCGAAAACAGTGGTTATTTTTTAAATAATCGAACCGAAACTACCTAAAAAATTTTTTTTTTAAAACACTAAATCGCTCAGCACCAAAAACCTGCCACAGTGTTGTTTGAACACAATGCCACAATGCCGTGGCTCCGTACTGCCCTCTGTTCATATTAACTAGCTGAGTCCCTGTCGTTTTAGGTGATCCAATTCCAGCAAAAATGTTATTACATGACTTATTTGCTATCCTGCTAGCCGGTGTACTATTCACCAATGCCCTTTTTAGAGCTCCAGGTTTCTGAGAAACTGTACAAAGCCACCTTGTTCCAGAAGCAGAGCCTCAAAAGAAAGCAACCTTTGCTGTTGGCTCTCATACCTGTGCATTGATACGGTGTCCGGTAGCTACAATAGGAATGATACATTCTGACCATTCATGTCCTTTACCCAGTGTCTCAGAGAGTGAATGGGGGGGGGGGGGGGGAATTGTGTTATTTGTATTTGTGCCATGTAGATTTATCAGTAACTAATGGAACTAATGTTCTGCCCTCCACTCATTCCGGGAAAGCAATGGTACAGCACCCCATACACCATGCCAGTCTTGTCCTGGAGGCAGAACTAAGCGTTTTCCCCCTAGGCCAGCTGCAAAATTAGCTATATCGTAAAAATTCATGAAAACAAAAATGTGCTTTTTCGTCTCAGGGTTAGGCATTAGGGTTAGCAGTGTGGATAAGGTTCGGTTTAAAAATGAGGTTTTATGACTTTGTGGCTGTGCCAGCTAGGGATCACTATGTAGAGCTGCCTCCAGAACAAGATTTATGACAAAAAAACTCTAACCTGCAAATAATTCAGGGCAAAGACATAATAAAATGAACAAACATAACAAAGCCGACATTTTTCTAAAGATCAGAGTATACACAATCCATCACTCATTCCAGTAATTTCCCATTTTACCCGATGTACCTACCGACGCTCCTGAAAAAATATAGTAGTCCTACTTTTTGCAAAGATTAGACAAAAAACTGTTTCTCGTCTGATACTAGAACACGCTTTGTCATCAGTTCGGGAAGTCTTCCCATCAGCTGAAATGTATTCAAGTCATCTTATCTATATAATTCAGCAGACAAGTACACAGCCCACTGACAATAGCAGGAACAAAACTAGACCGCTAGGGATAACTAGACAAAAGCTAGAAAGTCTTTCCAGGGTGAAAAACAGAAATTAGTGAATGAATGCATGTGAGCAATAGCCTGGTTAACCCAGATTGAATGCTGTGCTCACAACGATAAGTGCAGTGTTCAGTCTGATTTAACCAGGCTATCCGAGCATGAAGGCAGAGCAGACGTGGACCAGGCTGTGGCCGGAATTGGCAGCTTGGTAACTCCATGGGGTATAATTGATACAGTACAGGGCCCGCTTAGCACAGTCTGACACTGATAGAATTTTCCCCTAAAGAAAGGAGACATACAACAAAGTACAGAGTGCGTTTTGGAGGATGACTAATGGCAATCGGAGGGGTTCTCAGTCACGAAAGTACTACTCCAAAATGTCCATGCAAATCCATGCCAAATTCCGCAATTGGTTACTCAACCATTTTAGCAAACACTGGAATTACCGGTATAATGCCCTTTCATCCTCTTCACTCCATAGGCACACCATCAGCTTGCGCAGTGTTTCCCCAAACTCGGTCCTGGGGACCCCAAGGGGTGCAGGTTTTGTTTTTTAACCCTAGCACCACACAGCTGATTCAAATAATCAAAGCTTGATGGTGTCATTATTTGAATCAGCTGTGTAGTTCTAGGGCAAAGGCCAAAACATGCACCCCTTGGGGTCCACAGGACCGAGTTTTGGAAACGCTGAGCTAGCCTTTTAGCTAGCTTTCCCCTTTGTCGCATGCCATTTTAAGCAGTATGGATATATACAGAGAAATGCCAAGCCAGCTAAAGCTACAGACATAGAGCGCAGTGCAGTCAATGTTGATAGGGTCAGAAGCCTAGGCCAAAAAAATTGTTGCTGAACTCGTTGCACCAACGGCCAACCTGAGGGTAAGCAGAAACACTGAACACATAGGACAAGAAATATGATGCAGTATGAAAATAAGTTGTGTTGTGGTCAATTTAAAATGACAGCGTCATGTACTTTGAACAGAAATATTCCCTATTGTGTACATAGTACATTTAAAAATCCAAACTCCACGGACGCCAATCTGTCTGACATTGTGATGAATTTGGCAGTCTCCCTAGAGCTTACGACAATTAATTATCAATACAGCCATGATGATGTCATCACAGAGGGACAGTTTCAGGTTCCACCCACCTCTTTGACCTCCAGTAGTCGGCCGGGATACTGGTTCTTGGCCCGTCGAGCAGCGGCTGGGGACTTGTGGTGGGTGATGGTCACGATGTTGCTCGGTGTGCCCGGACACGCCAAGTGCCTATGGATACCAGGCGATGAGGAGGCTGGTGGGAGGTGGGGGAGGAGGGAGACGCTACGGGACCGACCGGAAGACGATGAGCCCTGAGATAGAAGGACACAAAAAAAGAGTGAGGGGGGATGTGTGAACTGCCACACCACTCAGCTACTTCCTACTACTATTTTCATATTCACCTGTATCCTATGGTTTGCGAGTCAAACCAGGGGGAAAAACTGGGTTTAGCCTTCTTGAATAAGCTTGGGTACGATATGAAAGCCATGTTGAAACCTATGACTGACGACGGGCAGCAAACCGAAGACTGCACCTTGTGGTTTCCTTAAAAGGTCCGCATTTCAGTCGTATGAGGAGAACCGTGACTAAACCTTAGCCTGGGCCTCCTGTTATTATAAACCCCAAACAAAACCAGAGCAAAAGCTACCACCTTTCCAGTGAACTCAACTCCTAAATTAGCTTCAGGTTATTTCCATCCTGGCAAGAGCAAATAAGGTAAGTAGAGGTGAACAAACAGAAATTTAAGAAGCCATCAACCAAACTTAAAAAAGTGGACCTTTGCCTTCCGTCTTCTTTATAGCTCTACACCAAAAAAAAATCTAATCCGGTTCTCTCCTTCCTTCTGTCCCTATTTGGTCTCTCCATTTCCCTGCCCTCTGTATACTGTCTGCCATGTCTCTCAGTCAGAACCCGTCCTCACCCTCAATCAATTTACAGCAGTTCCAGAGAGACAGCGCCTCTCCACCCTGGATACCAGAGGCCTGGGCACAGCACAGCACATTCGAGAGAGAGAGAGAGAGAGAGAGAGAGAGAGAGAGAGCAGAGGTAAGATAGATAGATAAATAGATCAAATAAACGACTGCCTCCCTCAGCACTGCTCACCGGAGGAGAAACAACCCGGCTTCCATTTTGGAAGCAGCAACTCTCACTCCCAGGACCACAGAGCCATAATAGTCACAAATGGAATAAGGCACATTGTGACACTGCAGGAAAGTGCAGGATACTTTATTTCCCAATGGCCGCATGTATGTGAATCATTCAAATTCTCACCCTAACGACGTTTAAAATCGTGAGACGGCAGCTTTCTGTGAGAACAAGGCCATGAAGCTACAGCAGTGAGTAAATCAGATGGGGGGGAGACACTCAGCATTTAGATGTGTCCAACAGCAGCTCAGGTCTCTCCTCTCTAAAACTGGCACAGAGCTGCAGGCGTTTCAGAAAACTGCAACAGTGAGAAGATGGCAGAGTCATGGAGACGGAGAGAGGGAGCAAATGAGGGATTATGAGAACAAGTACTGAACCCAGAGAAAGAGAAAGCGAGAGAAATAGAAAGAGAGAGAGAACCACCTGTATCACTGATAGCTGGGAGAGGAAAAGTTACTGTCATGCATGGCTAACGTGACGCTCCATTAGCCATTACAGGATAGGTACTGTTTGTGGAGTAGCACAGAGAATTTGACCAACCTTATCCTGGCCATACAATCTTAGTTCTTGATTCAGCCAAACATGCATCTTCTAAAATGTGTGTGTCTAGTTGCAGGTGGTTCATTTGAATTTAGAAAATGCGCTGTTATTAAAATACTTTTTTTTTTGCTCCATGAAGTAATCCAACAATGTGTTCGAATGTGTACAAATCTTTTCTCATTGATTGAGACAGGTGGGTCTACCCCAAAGTGCCACATGTCACTCACCTGTTTCAATCAATGAGAAAAGATTTTAAATAAACAAGATGGAGGCATACACATAAAAATGTAGCATTTTCTAAATTCAAACAAAGCACCTACAAATGGATACTGACATTTTTGAAGGTACATGTTTGGCTGAATCGAGAATGAATATAGTATCGCCAATTTAAGGTTGGCCGAAAATTCTCTGTGCTACTTCCACCATGACCTATCCTGTAATGGCTAATGGAGCAACACATTAGCCTGTTACAATCTGCTAGCAAGGCTAACTTACGAACCCTGCAAAGATTATTCAAGCTTGTGAACTATGCAACTTGTTCTACCTTTCAGTGGATACAGAAACAACTTCTCATGAGGGAACAACAACAACAAAAATACGCTCCAATTTCTGCATTCTATTAGGTCTCCAATTTGGTAAGGGTAAAGATTTACCACCGCTTGGTTCACGCCTTTCCCTATTAGGAAACACTTGAGTGACTGACTCTACATACACTGTACACATAATGCAATCCCTCTCCACTTACACAGCCTCAGCAGTACTTCAACAAGCTCCCATTGCCCTCCTCCCAACAGGCATGTCTGCCCCTCACAGGTGTGCCCATACTGCTTAGGCTGACTTGGCCCGCCATAACAGAACGTGGGGTGGTGGGCACCACATAAGTCAGGAGACGGTATCAAAAAAAGGCAGAAATAATCTACTGAAATGTATCTACAGTGGGGCTGAGCTGGGCCCAGTTAAGAGGAACCCGAAAGTGATATATAAATGATATTCTGAAGGTTCTGTAGGGAATTACTTCCCACAAGAGAGCCGGGATGAGAGGAATTTCAAACATCAGTGAGAGTTATTTTATAACACAGTAGAATCCGCTCTTCCACTACAGTGTGGTACAAAATGTAGCCTCAGACGATGAGAGATGCCTTTCTACTGTTCTACTGTACAAAGAAAGTCATTGTCAACGCACCAGAGAAAGGATTGCCATTTGTAACTGGTGACCGACACATTGAACGAAACTGTATGAAATGCGTGACAGCTTTTTGAATACAAAAGTTTAAATCTCCACCGAAAGCGTAAATAAGCAGCTAAACTGAGGAAAGTGCAGTTTACTTACCAGTTGTACACCCAGCACTGGCAATAATAAAAACTATAGAACAGAAATTGCCCTCATTCCCCAAGTGTATTTTGGCGCTCAGGCTATTGTAGATTGTTTATGCTAAGCCAGGAATACATCTTAGACTTTGGAAGAGATGTGATACTGATCTCGGAGGCAGAATGGGAGGCTTAGACACGATTAGATACGGTTGTCTGTCACGGTACAGGAACCCAAAAAAAGCTCACCCGCTTTTGACAAGAGGAAGAGAATAAAAAAAAAAACTCCTCTTTTGGGGAGCCTTCCCCTTACTGATCCAAGTTAAGGAGTATAATTGGACTTCTGTCTATTCAACTGTGTAGCACTTTTTTGAAAAAGTGAATAGCTATACGCTGGGTGTGAGAGTTTGCAATGAAAGTTTTCAAGCTGGTATCCCAAGAACATTAAGGCTTTTTCTACACTTTCAAATATATGGAGGAGGGCAGAAAGACATGTACAACCCAATATGTGTATTTATGTCTACAGTATATAGAGATCTGAAAATTTAGAAGGCAGGTGTTTGTACATTGTTGGTACAGGGTCAGTAGCTCAGGTGTGGACGGGTGCATCTTGACTCACCAGCCCCTCCTGGCTGCCTCCCGTCGTTCTCTCCACACTCAGGTGCTCATCCGATCCCTTAAACTTCCAGACCTAAGGCCAAACACACACAAAAAAAACAACATAGAACTCAGTACAGGGTCGTGTTCAGTAGCTGGGGAAATGGAAAGATACAACCTCAACTTGTCTAATAAGAAAAGCTCATTTTTGTTTTCCCATTACAAAACTTATGTGCCCTGATGAACATGACCCAGGTGCAAAACGGATGACGTTTCTTCCTTCCACTGTTAAAATGAACTGGTCGGCACACTGCTATACAGTAGGTTCTAAATCTTCACCGTTCCCTTCACAACCCAGCGACTTCCAAACCAGGCTGCCAAGGCCTACAGCAGAGATCCAGAGGATGGGGTAACTCCATAATGAGGCTGATACTCCACTGTCACATGGAGACTGGCTTTAAAATGTACCCCGGACAGACAGTGCATAGCCAGCAGAGACCAACAATAGGGCTGTACGGGAGCGCCAGAGATGGTGAATGCATGGTCTGCTACCCTCTTATCTATTATACCAAGAGAGCAGGAGTCCATAACCAGCCGTACTGCCCCAAATTCTATTCACTCTCCAAATCAAGTCTACGTCGGCAATGGATTAACACAAACTCATTTACATAAGGAAACGTGTCCGATTGTCTTTTTTGACAGGAAACAGGAACCATATTTACGAGAGTTATTGTGCCACGAGGCAGGGGTGGAGGAAATGGGGGTGATGCGTGATAGGAGAGCGCGAGGAGATGCAGACAGGGAAAGCATTGTTTGTAGACCGCTGCGGTGCACTCACACAATCAGTCTGTAGACATGGGGAGATGGAGAGAGAAAACGAAGGAGAGAGCAAAGGAGAGAGAGAGCGCGAGTGAATGAAAGGAAGAGAAAGAGCAAAATATAGTATGCTGAAGAATAGGCCATTTGCCGAAACAAATTTTCCTACAAAAGGAAAAAAACTTTTTCCTACAAGAGAACACAATATGCTGCAGTAAAAATAAATAAATAAATAAATAATAAAATAAAATAAAAAACTCTCAGGTGGCAGTCTGGATTCAACATGACCTTGACTTGAATCTGACTTTCAGACTTTTCCACATAAAAACTTTTTTTTTTAATTAAAGAGTTCATAGGTTTGGAAGGGTTCCACAGTTATTGCCAGGTGGCACGTACCCAGGTTACCTCTCACTCTCAAACAGACAGAGGATCAGGGATGATACTCTATTTAAAAGGGAATAGCTGACTCCCATAAGTCCTACTGTAGCAGCCGCAGAGCCCTATGGGAGGAGATAGCAGGAGCGTTAGAGGGGTAGAGGAGGGAGGAGCAGGTGTACGAGCTGTGCCAAGATAAGATGGGATCTACAAGAGAGGATAATTCTGCAAGGTGATGGTGAGCACTCATGTCTACACCAGAATTACTCACCTGGTATACAGTGCCTCCATAAAGTATTCACACCCCTTGACTTTTTCCACATTTTGTTGCGTTACAGCCTTAATTTAAAATGTATTACATTGAGATTTTGAAAACTGGCCAAAACACAATTCCCCATAATATCAAAAGCGGAATTATGTTTTTAGAAATATTTACAAATTAATTAAAAATGAAAAGCTGAAATAGCTTGAGTGAACAATTATTCAACCCCTTTGTATGGCAAGCCTAAATAAGGTGCATGGACTTACTCTGTGTGCAAGAATATTGTTAAACATGATTTTTGAATGACTACCTCATCTCTGTACCCTACACATACAGATAATTGCAAGGTCCCTCAGTCGAGCAGTGATTTTCATACAGATTTAACCACAAAGACCAGGGAGGTTTTCCAATCCCCAGCAAAGAAGGGCACTTGTAGGTAGATGGGTAAAAAGAAAAGAAAAGCAGACATTGAATATCCCTTTGAGCATGGGAAGTTAATAATTACACCCAGGATGGTGTATCGATACACCCAGTCACTACAATGATACAGGCGTCCTTCCGAACTCCTGAGCGGCAGGTAGCCTAGCGGTTAAGAGCGTTGGGCCAGTAACCAAAAGGTTGCTGGTTCGAATCCCCAATCAGACTAGGTGAGAAAAAAAGTATTTCATTGCCCTTGAGCAAGGCACTAAACCCTAAATGTCACTCTGGATAAGAGCGTCTGCTAAATTACTCAAAATGTAAAACTCAGATGCCGGGAAGACGGAAGGAAACCAATGGTGAATTTAAAACAGTTAGAGTTTAATGGTTGTGATAGGATGGATCAACAACGTTGTAATTACTCCACAATACTAACCTAAATGACAGAGTGAAAAGAAGGAAGCCAGTACAGACTAAAAACATATTCCAAAACATGTATCCTGATTGCAATGAGGCACTAAAGTAAAACTGCAAAAAAATGACCTGAATACAAAGTGTTATGTTTGGGGCAAATCCAATACGTCACCGAGTATCAATGTTCATAATGTCAAGCATGGTGGTGGCTGCATCATGCTATGGGTATGCTTGTCATCAGCAAGGACTAGGGAGTTTTTTTAGGATAAAAAAACAGAATAGAGCTTAGCGCAGCCAAAATCCTAGAAAACCTGGTTCAGTCTGCTTTCCAACAGACACTGGGAGACAAGTTCACTTTTCAGCAGGACAAGAACCTAAAACACAAGGCCAGATATACACTGGAGTAGCTTACCAAGACGACATTGAATGTTCCTGAGTGGCCTAGTTAAAGTTTTGACTTAAAATAGTCTTGAAAATCTATGGAAAGACTTGAAAATGACCAACAACCAACTTGACAGAGCTTAAATCCTTTTTTTGAAGAATAATGTGCAAATATACAATCCAGGTATGAAAATCTCTTAGAGTCTTACCCAGAAAGGTGATTCTAACATGTATTGACTCAGGGGTGTGAGATATGCAGAAATATCTCATTTTTCATTTTGAATAAATTTTAACATTTCTAAAAACATGTTTTCACTTTGTCATTATGGGTTATTGTGTGTAGATGGGTGAGAGAAAACAATATATATATTTTCAATTAAGGCTGTAAAAAAAATACATGTGTAATAAGTCAAGGGGTATGAATACTTTCTGAAGGCTATGAACGTTATCTACTGTGCCTGCTGTGTGCATTGGGGCTGCATGAACGCAAAGGAATTCCAAAATCCAACCACTATAGGAAAGAGCATTCGCTGTTTCAGTGTGCCAACAGTGCACCCAACAAGGGTTTGCAACAAAATCTCACAACCACAAAGCTACTTTCTCTCAAACTACTTCACTTCTCCCGCTATCGACCCCTACACTAATACCATAGTTGTCCGTTCAAGCCATCTGTCAAAAGCCATATTTACAGCAATTTAAATTTCCTCCAAGGTGCCTGAACCCAAGTAATTCAATCAATTTAAATTTCCTCCAAGGTGCCTGAACCCAAGTAATTCAATCAATTTAAATTTCCTCCAAGGTGCCTGAACCCAAGTAATTCAATCAATTTAAATTTCCTCCAAGGTGCCTGAACCCAAGTAATTCGATCAATCGGCAGAAGTGGGAAATACCTGCGATGAGATTTGTAAACTCAGTGGTATATTCATCTCTAATATCCAGGCTGTATCACAACCGACCGTGATTGGGAGTCCCATAGGGTGGCGCACAATTTGCCCAGCGCCGTCCGGGCTTGGCCGGCGTAGGCCGCAAATTGTAACTAGGAATTTGTTCTTAACTGACTTGCTTAGTTAAATAAAGGTTAAATAAAAAGGTTAAATTAAAAATAAATTAAAAATTACAAGTGAAAGTCAAGGCTTCCCTGTCACTGCACCGCTCTTCCTGAGGGACATATTCCAGGAGCTAGAGCTTAGTAGTGACTGCAGTGTGTGTGTGTGTGTGTGTGTGTGTGTGTGTGTGCGCGCGCAAGCGCGTTGTACACACCTTGGCACTGCTGTCGGAATGGCGTCTGGCGCACGCTTGGAGTTGGTTCATCCAGAACTGCTGCTCTTTGGCGTCGGATGCTATGGAGACACAAAAGGAGCTAATTAAATTGTTCATTTCCGATAACCATCATCGTCACAATGGGAGAAATAGGAAACCGCCATCATACGAGTTAATGGTCAGTTCGATATGTAGGTAGTCGTCACAAAATGTGTCATTATGTGTTGCATATCACTTTTCAGATTGACATCCAATTTGTGTCTGACACATTATCAGCCAATGTATTCTGTTACAGGGTCAGGGTCTGATAATTGTAGTACATCAGTACTGTAGTGCATCATGTTTGTTTACGTTGATCCCAAACTCCCTGTGTAAGGGCTTTTAAACTACTGAACTTTACAATAGTATCTGTGTCCATATTCTACAACTCACTAAAACATATTCTAAGACACATTTTCAGATTGATTGAAAGCTTGATCTTTAACCTAAACTCTCGATGGGGGGGGGGGGCAACAGTGTCTGTGCGATTAGCTAAAATGGCAGACATTTCACATGCACAGAGGCAGCCTGCTATCCAAACACCAACCATGGAAAAAGTGACTCACTGGACCCCTTTTGTTTTACAAGACAGTAAACTGCCCTCCGAGGCCAGACACGTCAATAAGCCCGTTTCATTTCATTAACCGATTAATTGGCAGAGCCTGCTTTGTCCAGCCTGACGTCTACAAAATGGTACAAACTCTTTCGACTAGACTAGCTAGACCAATTGGGGATATCATTGTGACTGACTGGGAAAACTTTACTTCAAGAGCAATTCAGCATCTCAACCTATTATTCAGTGAGATACTATCAAATTGTGTGTACCAAAGTCTCCAGTCTCCATGGTAACGCTCCAAGGAGAAAATAAGAACATTTCATTAGCAACGGAACCGAATATAGCAGCCTTGTCTGGACTCATGGAGTCCTTAATAGTGATTAACTGAAACAAATGGGCACGATCATGAACGGTGGAGTGCGGAATGCTGAATCTATTCATGAGAGTTTAGTCTCGAGAAAGAGTCATTTCTTGGAAGGGTAATGTCCTCATTTGAGCACCGTGACGTGAGTTTCTGTCACTCACTTAAGGCCTACACTATTTTTCAAGCACCTGAAATTGTCGCTTGAGTGAGGAGGCAGGAGGAGGAGACACACCCACACTAACAAATGTCAAATGGGACACTTAGAACAGTGAACAGCTCCTCCTCTGCTCCCTCAAGAGAACGCTGCGTACATGTAGGCCATTCATAATGAAACACCTGTACCCAGCTGTCTGTTAAGACCCTTCCCCCCGTGGATTCCGTCTACATCAGCAGCATCTCTTTTTTTCCCCCTTTCAAAAACGTCTCAGTTTAGAATCTGCGACACATATAGAGCAGCAATTATGGGGTCTTGATTCATACAAGCGTTGCCGGGATTGTACATAATTAGCTAGCTGTAATGAACAGAGGTGGGTCTGGCAGTGCTGAGCGGTTATTGTTTATATGCAAATATGCACCTGTTTTGAATGGTGAAAAGGACGCTAAAGTCACTAACATGAGCTACTTGCACACTAATCCTTACTTAGCGAAGACCAGGTCGTTCTTGTGCTCAATCTGAAAAAAGGTAACCCCAAAAGACTGCCAATGTTCTGTTCAAAAAAAGGTCCCTGGTTTGGAGTTGGAGGGGTGGCAGTTCCCTTCAGCTGATGGACGAGCCACGCTTGTTTTGGCAAATGAGAACAAGCAGCACAACACAGTCCAACCCATTTGCAATGGAGGAACGACGGTCACATGCCATTTAAATAACACCATCTCTGCATTTCAATAAAGGGGGGGGGGGGTCAACGTACGCTTCAATATAGACTCTAAAGAGAGGGCACTAATGTCTATCCATTGCCATTTAAGCATGTAACCATGACCATGTAATTACACCGATGCTAATTACAGTGATCGAGTGGATGTTGTTGGCTAAAATAATAGTCTCATACTTTTGAGGGAGCTGGTGGGGGATCTGATTAAGGTGAATGGAGATAATATGACAAGGCAGCACTCTGAATATGTACTTCATAACTGATGGTTATTAAACATGACTGCTATGGGAGAGTAGGGATTATTGCAGTTGCTGGGAAGAACATAAACCCAGGGCTTATCCTACACAGTGCAAGCGTAAAAAAATATATATATATATATCACTAATTTGTCTTTTGACCAATCAGATCCACTCTGAAAAAGATCTGATGTGATTGGTCAAAAGACCAATTAGCGGAAAAAAGATCAGAATTGGGCTGCCTGTGTAAACGCAGCCTTTGTCACCAGATCTCAACCCAATTGAACACTTGTGGGAGATTCTAGCGTGGCGCCTGACAGCGTTTTTCACCACTTTCAACAAAACAGTTCCAGACACTTGTGGACTCTATGCCAAGGCGCAATGAATCTATTCTGGCTCGTGGTGGCCCGACGCCCTATTAAAAGTCAAACACATCGTTCAGCGAGCTGTGTTTTTGCTACCACCCGCTATAGACGTGTGACTTGAAATTGTCACTTGATTCTACGTGTAAAAATCGGTGTGCACTCAGTTCGCAAATTAAAGCTAGCATCTCTGAACAGAGTGCCAAGTACTCTCTGCCAGCAAATGCTATTGGTGTGTCTGAGCCCTGAGACACTTTATGTTGGTGTTTCCTTTATTTTTGCCATCCCTAGTATGTAGAAGTAATATGGATCCTTATTCTGGATGAGATTGAATTTGTTCTAGGCAATATTAAATATTTCATCAACTGGATGGTTCGAGACCTGAATTCTGATTGGCTGATAGCCGTGGTATATCAGACCGTATACCACGGGTATGACAAAACATTTATTTCTACTGCTCTAATTACATTGGTAGACAGTTTATAATAGCAGTGAGGCACCTCGGGGGTTTGTGGTATGTTGGCCAACATACCACGGCTAAGGGCTGTATCCAGGCACTCCGCGATGCGTCGTGCGTACAGCTCTCAGCCGTAGTATATTGGCCATATACCACAGGCCATCGTGCCTTACTGATTAATAATAATAATAATAATAATAATAATTCACAATAATGCCTGATATGCAGTCAGGCATCTCAATTAGCCCCCTTGAAAAGCCGTGAAAATAACTTGACCCTTCTAAACAGCCCTCGTGTCTTATTCCTGGCATCATCTGATCAACAGCTTTAAAATTTGCCATTTGATCATTCAAACAGGATATAATTCATGCTGGTTTCACCTTTTAATTTCATACACTCTGGAGCAATGAACATGGCTCCGGGCAAAGCTCAAAACATAATGCTCCCGCTTATTCGACTAAAACTAATTACCCTATGCTGCCTTGGTTGGATATCAGATGAAGACGAAGCCTGTGCTTTAGCGTCTGTATCAGATCTCACATAGTTCCACATGGCTTGAATACGACATTCTTAAATTCAACACCAAGGACACCTGAAGGGAGATTATTGGCTTACAGAAATATGCACCTTCTCCAGTGACTTAACGTTTGACAGTTTGTGAAGGGGGATTCAAGGACATCCACATGAAAAGGACACATTCACAGCTGGGCTGTACAAACATCACTCGTAAGGCGCTACTACTAGAGGTTGGCTGTTGCAGAATCACCAAAACAGGAAACGTGTTCCTGGTTGAACCTTGAACTTCTCCCTTCCCAGTAGAAGCCTGGGTTTCCATGACAACCCGGGTGAGATTTAAGGTGCACCTACTAATTCTGAGTCAAAGACTCATGAAAGGTTGCTACACTACAGGGTGGTGGGTATTGTTCCCCGCCATTTGGCTTAATTCAAATGTCACCATCCCAATCAGAGACTTGTATGCCACTAAGTATAGTGTTTAGACCTTCCAAAAAAAAAAACATACACCAAACTAGCTTCTTTGATAAGGATAGTAATTTAACTTTTTTATTTAAGCTGCATCTAGTTCCATCCCTACATCAATAGATGGATCACTGAGTCCTCCACAGATCCAGGGAAAGTTATTCTGATACCTCCCCTTGGGGAATGTACAGGGACATTCCACAAACTAAAGCGACAGGGAGTCTCTTGCTTCGTCAGTGGATACAGGCTTCGGACTAAGGCCGGGACAAACTGCGATACGAACTGCGATTAGTATCGTGGCAAGGAAACGAAACACAAAGCGGATTCAATTTATTCAGGTAAACAGCCCTAATGTTGGAAACAAACATCATTATGTTGTCATCCAGAGTCACATTTCTTCTTCTTTTTTTCTCCGAGCTGTAGCACACTTTATTTTACATACAGCAGGTTTTTAAAAAAGGACCAAAAGAGTTTGGTCTGCTTCGTCTTTTCATTTTTTTGCCATGGAAAAAAAATATTGCGGTACTGGTATCATCCCACCCCTACTTCTGACAGAGCGAGCCTGTAGCATAGTGGCCAGTTTAAACCCAATGGACCTAGGCCTCAACCGTAGCTCATAGAGGGGAGTGTCCCTTTTGACAGGATGTATCGACCAGTACAGTTACCCTGTTCAAACTTTCAGCAATGCGACAAGGCAGCTTATATAGAATGCCCGTGTAGCCCACTCATGCAAGCTCAAGAGAACTCCTGTCAAGTGTGGAAAATGGAGTTGGCAAAATGAAAGTTAGTAATGTGACTCGTAAAATATTAATGAAGCTAAGTTACAACACCACAGGTTCAATTTCATTATACACTTTTCCAAAACAAAGACTGGGTTGTTGGGAATGTTTTTTCCCGGTGCACAATTTAAGCTGCTTGAAGTGGTATCGCTATATTGCGCAACCGCAAAACGCCCACAAGGCAATGCAATCTTCCCGCTGTCCCCACGCAATCTCCCTGAATACCCAATCTCTGACTAATAAGGGTTTGCGTACCTCTGAGCTTGTAAAGCTCGCCATTGAATGAGTTGACGATAAACATGTGTGGTGCCTCATCACTCTGGACAACCGACGCACCAATCAGAGGCAGGGAGCCCCTGGGCTTCTGGCTCTTGCCATGTTCATGTACAAAGTACTGCAGCTGTCCCAGCTCTGGGTCCAGCACAAAATACCTGTAGGAGAGGGTGAGAGAAAGGGAGGGAGGGGAGAGAAACATTTATATTAGCATTTATTTGTATGTTCTCATCATTGTTTAATGCTAATTCTATTGCTTTAGCAGTAATTGCAACCGCTAAGTAATATAGTGATGATCGAGAGGAGCACACATACAGGATGGGTGAAATCCCCCACTAAATTCCTCTCACCTTTCACACAAAAAGCTTGCCAGATATACAGGAGCTCTTCATTATAGAAGCGTCAGCCACATTACTGAGCGTATTAAGAAGTGACATCAACACCTTCCCACCAACTAAATCTCAAACTACCCAAGTAGTCATTAGAGTGTATTGGTACCACGAGTGTAGCAGCTGGAGCCCACAGCTCGCGGAGTGGAAATTTAACGGAATCAGACAGGTTTGGAACCTTTGATGAATAAATGCCTCCTAGCTTAGGCCTAATTGGAATACAGTCAGCCTGAGAGCCTGCAATATGACACACACACAGAGCAGGTAAAGGACACACACACACACACACACGTCCTGGCTATGGGACATAGCCTATTGGACGGACTTGTCACAACAAAGCATTCACGACATAGATAGCGGGTCACCCTGTTTGGTTGGCTTTCATGGTACGGCCATCTAAACCCGGAAGTGTTGTTAGCCGGAAATGATCTTGCTGCCGATCAATCGCCTCGTTCCGTGCGCTATTAGACGAGCAGCTCTATTGACCAGGCTTTGGAACAAGCCGAGTGAGCACTTACTTACAGGTCAATACAACCCAATCCTTCACACTGCCACAGCCGAGAGCATCATCATAGACCGTTTTCACATTGACGGATGGCGAAGGGATATTTTCGAGAGGTATCGATTCTCGAGAGACAATACTGTTGTGTAAAACTTGAAAAAAAAAACGTCATGTCGTCTCGAGCGCTACCTCGGGAGGTCGCGCACGGCACTGGCCCAACAATTGCCACCCTTTGAGCATGGCAGTGTAATCAGAATTGTCTCATTGAGCTGAACACTACTGCAGTATAAATGGTAATAGCAGAGCAATGTTTTTTTTTATACAGCTGAAATGTTTTTGATAGTAGATCATACAAATATAATATGTTTTTTCAATTTTAACATTGAGTGATGATTTTTGAGGGGGCACCACAGGTCCCAGAGAGGGGAAGTAGTTTAGCTGGGGCCAAGAGCTTTTCCTGATCTGATAGGCTAACTTCACCAGGTGAAACTCTGAACCCTAGTGGTATGGCAGGACATAGTCATACGTCAGCCATAAAAAAAATCTAAAATAACGGTTTTATATGAGCAGGGCCCAGATTCTTTCTAATCGGGTCAAATGGTTAAAAAAAAAAAAATCCTGGAAAAAGTTCTGGCCCTAGGGAGGATGAAAACAAAGTCCTGTCAAACAAATCATGAGGCGAATCAGTCAAAAAAGCAGTACTTTGTCCCTCTTTTTATTAACGCTTTGGTCAATATTTTCTATTAAACCTAACCTGCTGTGCTGATTCTCTGCAACGTGGATGGATGGAAATCGCCACACAATGCAACAACAAAAAATAAACACTGAGTGTACAAAACATTAACAACACCTCCCTAATATTGAGTTGTGTGCCCTCATTCTTCATACATTTGGACAAAATAGATACATAATGCCATTTTACCACCATCTTTATATCACTAAACATAATACCATAGGAGATACTGTGTAAAGCATTAACTGCAAGCTCAAGTCATGTTAAATAAACAAAAAATCTAGACAAAGCACACTAATTGGAGCGAGTGTTCTCTCTACTACACCGGCTCTGACGCTCGTCAGATGTGGCAGGGCTTGCAAACTATTACGGATTACAAAAGGAAACCCAGCTGCGAGCTGTCCAGTGACGTGAGCCGACCAGATGAGCTAAATACCTCCTATACTCACGTCGAGGAAAGCAACACTGAACCATGCATGAGAGCACCAGCTGTTCTGGACGGCTGTGTGATCACGCTCGCCGTAGCCAATGTGAGTAAGACCTTTAAAACAGGTTAACATTCACAAGGCAGCAGGGCCAGATGGATTACCAGGACACGTACTCAGAGCATGCACTGACCAGCTGGCAAGTGTCTTCACTGACATTTTTAACCTCTCACCGACCCAGTCTGTAATACATACGTTTCAAGCAGACCATCATTGTCCCTGTGCCCAAGAACGCCAAAGTAACCTGTCTAAATTACTATTGCCCCTGTAGCACTCACAAATACTTTGAAAGACTGGCCATGGCTCACATCAACATCCCAGACACCCTGGACCCACTCCAATTCGCATACCGCCCCAATAGAGCCACAGATGATGCAATCTCTACTGCACTCCACACTGCCCTTTCCAACTGGACAAAAGGAACACATATGTAAGAACACTGTTCATGGACTAAAGCTCAGCACTAAACTAAAGACACAGGGATTAAACGTCTCCCTCTGCAACTGAATGCTGGACTTCCTGACAGGCCACCAGCAGTAGACCTGTTCAGTCCCTGGATGGGAGACCAGATGCTGCTGGAAATGGTGCTGGCGGGCCAGTAGAAGGCACTTTTTGCTCTGGTCTAAAAAAACTACCAATTCTCCAGTGCAATGTGTAGGGTGCCGTCTTTCAGATGGGACATTAAACAGTGTCCTGACTGAGGTCACTAAAGATCCCATGGCACTTATCTCGGAGTCCTGGCTAAAGTCCCAATTTGACCCTCATACCATCATGGTCACCTAATCATCCACAGCTTCCAATTGACTCATTCGTCCCCCACTTCTCTCGCCTGTAACTATTCCCCAGGTCTTTGCTGTGAACGAGAATGTGTTCTCAGTCAACTTACCAGGTTAAATCAAATAAAAACTGGTGAGGGTGGGCAACAACACATCCGCCACTCTGACCCTCAACACGGGGACCCCTCAGGTGTGTGTGCTTATGCCGCGTTCAAAACAACTCGGAAGTCAAATCATGACGTCAGTGATCCTAAGGTTGGAAAGTCGGAGCTCTACAAAAGAGCAGTGAGTTGGAATTGAGTTGGATGACTGTTCAAATAGATTTTTTTCCCCCAGTCGGAGCTAGTTTTTTGTCCAAAGTTCCCAGTTGTTTTCAACACGGCATAAGTCCCCTCCTGTACTCCTTGTTCACCCACAACTCAACATGGCTGTAGTGGAGTGGGTCAAGAGCTTAAAGTTCCTCAGGTGTCCACATCACTAAGAACCTATCATGGTCCAAACACACCAAGACAATAGTGAAGAGGACACGACAACACCTCTTTACCCTCAGGAGGCTGAAAAGATTTTTACATGGGCCCTCAGATCCGCAAAAAGTTTTACCGCTGCACCACTGAGAGCATCTTGACTGGCTGCATCACTGCCTGGTATGGCAACTGCTTGGCATCCGACCGCAAAGCGCCACAGATGGTAGTGCGTACTGCCCAGTACATCACTGGGGCCGAGCTCCCTGTCATCCAGGACCTCTATACCAGGTGGTGTCAGAGGAAGGCCCTAAAAATTGTCAAAAGACTCCAGCCACCCAAGTGATAGACTGTTCGCTCTGTCGCCACACGGCAAGCATTACCGGAGCGCCAAGTTTGGGACCAAAAGGCTCCTGAACAGCTTCAACCCCCAAGCCATAAGACTGCTGAACAGTTAATCAAATTGTAATGGTTTTGACATTAATTGAGGTTATGGTTGGTTAGGGGTACCAAGTATGTCGTGCCTAGCAGAGAAAAAAAAAGTTTGATTTCTCCTTTTGTTTGTGAGTTGGTCTCATGTGTCAGTCAAGTCTACACCAATGCAAAAGGACTTATGTAAAAGTCAGCATTGTAATAATTTGCTTTGCATAAACACCAAAATATTGAAAGGAATAACTTCAAAAAAATTTTATTTTGCGTTGGTTGTATTACGAAAATAAAACGACCACACAAATAATACATGTCGCAACACAGTCTCAAAATAATAACAACTTAGGTTCACTTGTAAATGTCCCGCACCTCGGGCATGAAATAAAACTGTCCGGACAGGTAAATGGTTGAGTGAAATCCAGGTGACCTCAGTCATGCAATTGTCCTAAATAAACAGTGCATGAAACAACCATACCAACACCCAGCACCATAAACACTCCCAAACACAATTCAAATGATTAGGACTCACAATAGGCCTACTGTAACAACTTGGTGTTTAACACACACACACACACACACACACACAAACACAGTGGAAACCACAAGGAAAATAAATTCAATTCTGTATGGTTAAAGTTGTCAGTCAGTCGAGTCCATCATGTGGACTCCAGCTGAGAAAAAAAAACAGCACCCAGACCCGGCTTTGATCAATGGAACTCTGCATCCTGCACAGCACACCGTTCCAATTGGTACATTTGCAGAGATATGATCATCGCACACACACAGGAGACTTAAATAGAACCTCCTTATATAACCCAAATCCTCCATATTATACTCTCAGATCCTAACCAGCCCGGCCATAGCATAGCTACTGAAAGGTGTACAAGTGTCCAGAAGAACAGAAATCTTATTATGAAGTGTGTCCTGTGAGAAGACACCAATTTTAGAGTAAAAGATATCCTCCTCTCTGCAACACATGCGATACATCATGAAGACCTGAATGTGACCAGGACATTGGTTTTTACAAAGTACAGTAATATTATAGTGACTACAGCCAGGTAACCTTTCTGCCAATGTAGTTAAACGTGACAGAATAAGTGTCTGAAATGTTCTTGCGACCTTTTCCCCCCACATATTTCAAATTAAAAATGTGAAGCAACGAGTGAAATGTGAAAGTGCAGCGTCATATGCAACAACAAAAAAAATGGTTCATCCGGGTTGTTTTTAAATGATTTCTCCTCCTCAGGTCTGTGCCGTCCCATTGGAAACCAGCCTCGAGTTTCGCTACACTGAGGACTAGTTCTACTTCAAAAAAGAGAACTTTTTGAGTTGTGGTAAAACACAAACCCTGAAAAAAGGTTGGCTTACCACACATTACAAAGCGGACACTTAAGTCCAAGTTCTACAACAGACTCGACAGCTTAGCTTCCAGCCCACAGTATGCATTTGATAACTGCAACTTTATTGGATGGCATCCCGCATGTCACGATCATCCATCTTTTCAATTGAAGTTGCAAGTAATGAGGCCCATGTGATGTGGGAGGTCATTCAGTGTCTCTTTCGGTCTGTGTGACAGTCCAGTTTCTCAGAAAGCTTTCATCTGATCATTGGGGCCTAAGAGACTGGGGAGCCGTAATGGAGGGGTAACCCATTAATCCTAAAGCACATGCAGCCTCTCTCTCAAGGTGACGGTGTGTTGCACAATTGGAGGACCTAGTTAAGGGATGGGCAACTTTGTTGGGGGTGGGGGCCACGATAAAAAAATCTGAACTTATGAGGGACCACAGTTGAACACAGGTCTGCATATGCACATCCATATATATCCCCCCCCCCCCCGTTTCCAGATGTTTTTGTAGCTGGAAACGGCAGATTTTTAATGGAATACCTACATAGGTGTAGAGGCCCATTATCAGCAACCATCACTCCTGCGTTCCAATGGCACGTTGTGTTAGCTAATCCAAGTTGATCATTTTAAAAGTCTAATTGATCATTAAACCCTTTCGCAATTATATTAGCACAGCTGAAAACTGTTGTGCTGATTTAAAGAATGAATAGTAATTTACAACATTAACGATGTCTACACTGTATTTCTGATACTTTTAAATTGACAATTTTTTTAGCTTTTCTTTCAAAAATAAAGACATTTCTAAGTGACCCCAAACGTTTGAACGGTAGTTTTTATAATAATTGTACATTTCGTGCAATTCAACACTTTTTGCCATGGCATGTAGAGAAAATGTTGCCGTTTTAAAGCAAGTGTGCTGCAAATATACACATTTTGCCATAGGGTGGGAGAGAAATGTTTGCAGTTTGACTAACAAAATTAATGAGGGCCCACCGTTCGGTAATTCGACCATGATAAAAAAAAAGTTTTGCTGGCCGCTAAACTAACTTACCAATTTAACAAATGTTAGCTGACATGGGCTAATTGACTGACATAAGAGAGAAACTGCATAACCAAATTTCAAAATTGCACCTCACGTATCCTACTATTCTAACTCACAACAGTAAGTTGAAACCCTGACAGAGTTCCCACAGGCTGCTAGTTTCACTCCAATATGTGCATACGTGAGACAAACACATGAAAACGAAGTATTCAGTACAATACACCTTCACTTGAAAAAACAAAAATAAAATAGCAATCGACATTAACATGATCATTCAACACACAACGCAAACATGGCACAGACCCACTCTCAGTGAAGCTCACAAGCACACAGCATAGCCAAGTACATAGCCCGACAATGTTAATGCTCTTTCACAAATAGAAACAAGGATGTAATTGACAGACCTAGTATTACAGCAACACAGTCGCCCAATGACAGACTGCCTCTTGTGTATTCTATGCAAAAAAAAATTAAACTGAGGCATGGTAGGTTTGCTGGTGGAAAACATGTCAAAAAAGGACATTTTCCTGCAACGGTATACTTTGGATGTTCTATTTTCGGCTTCCCCCCGAAAATAGGGGGTCCAAAAAAAAAAAAAAACTAGGTCCGACCATCTTTAAAAACTGCAATTTTCGAGGCCATGAGATCTGTGGTGAAGGGAAAATACATTGCTGGCTTTTGAAGCCTATAGCCAGTGTCACATGTACCGTTACAATATGCTTTACTTGGTCCATTATGACACATCAAATAATGTCAAGAATAAGAGGGCTATACTAGCAGAAAATAGTTGAAGTGGCACACACTGCAACACAACAGTACAGCAGGAAAAAGCCTTCAACTTGGTTGCTCTCATTATGTACAAGTAGCAGGCAGTTGAGCACACCACTGCCAGGATTCAGGTAGGTTCAATAGGCCAGCATTATTCTCCCTTGACAGAAGAAAACAAAATGACACGGATCAGTTGAGTTTTGGAATGGGATTTCAGATCATCTTCAGCTCACTGTAGCTTACCGGTCTTATTTCCATGTACACATTTACATGGGCCCTCAGACATGGCAACAACCCAGATCAATGAACCAAAAACGAATTTGAAACTTGAAAGCCAAGACACCCAGCGTCCAGCGCTCTTTTTAAATTGAATATGGGACAGTTACCATGAACTCCAAATAACCAATTTGCTTCTAATACACCTAAAAATTCATTTAGAAATAAAGAAGTATTTTGTTCTTGTGGAAGAATCATCTTGAAACCCAACTCCTCGTGGAGTATTACACTGCTTGATGTGTAGTACAAGCTAACCTTTTGAAAGAGGTAGAGAATTTGTGCGTATATGCATCTCACTCAGGTTGTAGTGAGAAAGGTCACATACCCTTCAAACACCTTTGGTTTTGAATCGATAACCACTATGAATCAATAACCACTCACCTCGTTCTAAAACACACCACATGTGCCAGCCCAAATACCTGGCAGTCCTCATACACTACACTGTTCCAGTGTATGAGCCCAAGACTGGCAGTCTGGGACACACGCATCACTGTGTAGGGGCAGCTCAGCCAGGCTGGTGCATTTGGAGGTGGACTGGGGACAGAAGGCCTGGAAGAGCAGCCATCCTAACTGGGTGTTTGGGGCTGTGTCCCCAAATGAATAAGATGCCATTTGAAAACAGCCACTATGTCAAATCACCTGCTGCTCTGTTCTCCTCTACCAGCTTCCCACTCTCTCCGACCTCTTTCGCCGACCATACAGTACAGCGTATATGTGTTCTAGCACACTGCTGTCCCTCAGCTCATCTCTGCAGCCCTATAGATACAGTGGGCCACACTGCACAGTGATATCTCACCATGAATAATACCAGGATTCCCTGTGTACAACTGTTGGGAGTGTAAAGTCCCACAGAAGAAAATACTAGTTTGTCATCATATTGGCCATTTTTTACTGTGAATTTGATGTATGAAACAGAATCCCCTTTGGTTCTCTTTTTGTCTAGAAGTGTATTCAAGTGGCCAATTAGGCACTATGACCATAAACCTTTTCTCTGTCATGACGACTTCTTCATCCAGAAACAAGTTGTCAACCGGCAGCTTATTAAACAGTACCCGCAAAACACCAGTCTCAACGTCAACAGTGAAGAGGCCACTCCGGGATGCTGGCCTTCTAGGCAGAGTTCCTCTGTCCAGTGTGTGTTCTTTTGTAAATCTTTTTATTTGGCTTTTTTTGACACATGGCTTATTCTTGGAAACTCTGCCTAAAAGGCCAGCATCCTGGAGTCACCTCTTCACTGTTGATGTTGAGACTGGTACTATTTAATGAAGCTGCCAGCTGAGGATTTGCGAGGGGTCTGTTTCTCAAACTAGAAACTCTAATGAACTTGTCCTCTTGCTCAGTTGTGCACCGGGGCCTCCCAATCCTCTTTCTATTCTGGTTAGAGACAGTTTGTGCTGTTCTGTGACTGGAGTAGTACATAGCGTTGTACAAGATCTTCAGTTTCTTGGCAATTTCTCACATGGAATAGCTCCAGATACTCAACTATTGTAAAGAAAGCCAGTTGTATTGTTTGTAGTAACCATAAAAAGTGTTAAACAAAACCAAATCTATTTTATATTTGAGATCATCCGTTCACCTACTCTGCGTATCACAAAGGAATCAAAAATCTCAAATTTGGACTCATCAGACCAAAGGACAGATTTCCACCGGTCTAATATCCATTGCTTGTGTTTCTTGGCCCAAGCAAGTCTCTTATTATTATTTGGGTTCTTTAGTAGTGGTTTCTTTGCAGCAATTTGACCACGAAGGCCTGACTCACTCAGTCTCCTCTGAACAGTTGATGTTGAGATGTGTCCGTTACTTGAACTCTGTGAAGCATTTATTTGGGCTGCAATTTCTGAGGCTGGTAACTCTAATGAACTTCTCCTCTGCAGCAGAGGTAACTCTGGGTCTTCCTTTCCTGTGGCGGTCCTCATGAGAGCCAGTTTCATCATACCACTTGATGTTTTTTTGCGACTGCACTTGGAGAAAGTTCTTGAAATGTTCCGTATTGACTGACCTTCATGTCTGAAAGTAATGATGGACTGTTGTATCTCTTTGCTTATTTGAGCCGTTCTTGCCATAATATGGACTTGGTCTTTTACCAAATAAAGCTACCTTGTCACAACAACTGATTGTCTCAAGGAAAGAAATTCTAAAATGTACTTTTAACAAGGCACACTGTTAATTGAAATGCATTCCAGGTGACTACCTTATCAAGCTGGTTGAGAGAATGCCAAGAGTGTGCCAACCTGTCAAGGCAAAGGGTGGCTATTTGAAGAATCTCAAATATACTTTGATTTGTTTAACACTTTTTTGGTTACTTCATGATTCCATGTGTTATTTCATAGTTGTGATGTCTTCACTATTATTCTACAATGTAGAAAATAATAAAAATAATGAAACCCTTGAATGAGTAGGTATTCGAAAACTTTTGACCGGTAGTGTACACACACACACATTTTTTTGTCTGCCTGATTTGCATGTTATTTTGGAATTAATGTGTGTCACATATCAGTTTGCAAACAATGTCAAATAAAAAAAATTAAAACATGGAGTTAATAAGGCAGCATATAAACACATTCTCTTTTTTCTTTCTTGAGTAAGGCAGCTCCAAAATGCAGGTGTTTCAGCCTAGCTCAGTGCTTTGTGGTGGTGTGGCAGGCAGCAAAATATACAGAGCGCAGGGGTTGGTAATGTTCTCTAGTTACGCTGTGATTGGCTCAGTGTTCTGTCACTCATGGGGACACTATGTCACTGAAAAATCTAAGGGTAGAGCTTGAAAATTCAAGCACCATGGGTGCTGCCATAGAGTTACATTGGAAGTGCCCATTCAAGATGGCTCAAGGTCATTGGCCACAGATAAAATGATGTCAAATCATGGTATATCTACTGTAGCTTTGATTGGACTGATCAAGTCAACATCATACTTCCAAAATCTTAGCTAGCAGTCATCATGAATCAAGTCGACAATCTACGGGCAAATCCTTTTCAAATTAAGAGAAATTATAGATAAAACGACCATGAATATTACACAAGTTGGAAATCGCAAATTCAACAATGAGTGGTTTGGAAGGAATCAGTGGCTAACTGCAAACATTGCAAAGCAATCACTAGCCTGCTATTCAGTGGAGTGGGTGTGTGGTCCAATACTGGGTTTAAGGGTCTCTTTTCCATACTTAAAAGGATAAACATTCAACATTGGCCATGCTGTCAATCTAGCATGACTTCTGAGGCGCTCAAAACAACTGGAAACTCGGAACTGGGAAAACTGACTTCAGAGAGTTCAAGAAACTGGGAACTCGTTAAAAAACTAGCTCCGACTGGGAAAATGTATTTTGAGCGGTCATCCAAATTGAAATTGCAAGTTGGGAACACGGGTCTCTTTCACTGACGTCATCATGATTCGATCTTGTTTTTTTTTCTAGTTCCCAGTTGTCTTGAAAGCACCATAAATCCAGAGAATGCCAGACTTTGATAAAAGTCCGATGACAAAATTTGCCCACGAAGGACTGTTGCACCACCTTCCTGAGCACAGCACAGCAAGGTGAGTCCAAAAATATCTGGTATGCAGCAGCATAAATTATGTAATATGCTAGGGAGATATGTACACTGTAGCTAAGAAAGTAATACTAAGTGTATGTTATGTAGTGAGCTGTTAGTAGCCCATGTGACTCAACCTCATAATTTTGTCTACCGTTCTGACTTGGTGGTGAACATTTAGCCTATTTTAGAGAAATGTAAACATCAAATATTGTAAGAGCTTTACTTGTCTGCTTAAAAGCCCCCTTTATTTATTATACGGTTCTGACTTGGTGTACAGGGAGAATACTGTAAGATAGCCAGGTCTAGCAGTGGTAAGGTGTTGGGACAGCTTTATGTAGGCCCTAACAGTTTGTGGGCACTGTTTGTCACCGTTATAGTGCAATTAATGCATTGTTTAGTGTTGTGTCGTGTCTTTGCTGGCATGCACCTAAAAAATGTTGGGGGGGGGGGGGTTTACCCCACCAAGATTTACCAGCTAAAAATCGCCACTGGTTGTAGAGAAGGCCTGTCCCAGTATCTATGCGTTAGAGATGTTGACTATGCAAACAGATACTGGGGCAGGGAAGGCCTACAAATGCTAAATCATGCATGAGCAACTTTATTGTTATCCATATGCACAGGCTCTGTAGCTGGCAAAATTACAATGTTTCAATTTTCTAGTCTATGGCTGCAACCTTGTAGCCCTTGAAACAGTGACACGTTATCACTCCACACACCACTGACCTTTGCAGTGCAAGGTGGAGGAAAAACTAACAGCATGCATGCACCAAGGAACATTACACTTTATGACACTACCCACAGACATCAGTTCAACGTCTAGTTTTGATTTATATTTGAGTGAGTTGTCAACCAATGTGAATTCAACGTTTAACCAACAAAAAAAATCTCACAATGTCATTGGATTTAGGATAAAAGTTTGATGGAAACCATGACGAAACGCCCTTACATTGATTACTTCTTGCAAATCCAATCAGTTTTCCACGTCGATTCAAAATCACATAGATTTATGGGGCTGAAATGACGTGGAAACAACGTTGATCCAACCAGTTTTTGACCAGTGGGTAAGAACCTCATGATTTAAAGTGCTGCTTACCTGTTCTGCCATCCTTGAATTAAGTTTGTGTATTTGCTCAACACTCCTTCTAACTGACGCTTACACGCTTGCTGAAAATGCATACTGTTTCCCAATAAACCTCCCCGACTCACTCCTCCACCGGCCCCGTTCCCAAGCGAAGCCGAGCCGGGGCTGTGAGAACCAGCTCGTCCGATCTTTCTCCCCGAATTCCCCTTGTCCGAAAGCAGGGAACCAGAGTTCGTTTTATTTGTCCCAGGATGCGGACTGCAGATCGTCTTCTCCATACTGACGACGGGACAGACGGTGTCGAGCACAGCAATGAGATTTTTTTTGCTAGAACATTGTGGTTAACACAGTAATGTATGTCTACTGGACTAAATCAAAAGGTTAAATATGTAATATTCATGTTTCCCTGGTGATTTGAGCGTCCCTCTCTGCCCAAGAAACCAGGCATAATTTCCCGCATGAAGAGCACTGCTGTAGTTCCCTTGCTGCCGTGGCGCTCTAACGTTGACGTTTCGTTGGGAAATCACAGTGCAGACACCCCCTCTCCTAACTCTCTCAGCCAACCCCCTCATATAACAGTCCAATCTTATTACACATCACAACCAAGAACACGGCTACAGAATGCCCCGAGGCGCACCGCTCACCATCATCATCATCCCCAAAATAGCTGAATAATATTATCTTCTAGTAATTCCAATCAGCCATACAACTAATTCACGTGGTATTCATCCATATGATGTAGGCCTAAATAGGCTAATGAACATTTTATTTTATTTTACGGGGTAGCCTATCTCAATCACAGTAAATGAGGGGTATTGTCAAATAGGGTTCCAATTAAATTGTAATTTTCCATTAAGAAAAATTGTGTGACTTGCTTCAGCTCTTTGAAAGTACTGTTGTGGTAATGTAAGACGTTTAAAACGTTTCACTTAATTGAAGCGGTGAAATATAGTCAAAGTAAAAAAAAATATGAAAATATCTGTCTGGTCTGATTACTTCGACAGACTACTATATCAACCTTATTACTTTGGAGTGTGGAGCAGTTGGATCGCATATTTCAACACAAATAAGACTACTACACTTTTATACACTCTTCTACTAGAATACCGTAATATTTACTCATAAGGAATTAGAAAAGTTTTAGGCTATCATTTGGAGAGAAATATGATGGTGCCTCTAGTGGAAGAAGTTTGGAAGTTTGTTTTACAGTAGCTACAGTAAGCTCCCCTCAACCATACATTGACAGTGCATTCGGAAAGTATTCAGACCCCTTCCCTTTTTCCACATTTTGTTACATTACAGCCTTATTCTAAAATGTATTGAATATTTTTTCCCCCTGATCAATCTACACACAATACCCCATAATGACAAAGCAAAAACTGTTTTTTAGAATTTTTTTCTAATGTATAAATAAACAAAAACAGAAATACCTTATTTACATAACTATTCAGACCCTTTGCTATGAGACTCGAAATTGAGCTCAGGTGCATCCTGTTTCCATTGATCATTCTTGAGATGTTTTTACAACTTGACTGGAGTCCACCTGTGGTAAATTCAATTGATTGGACATGATTTGGAAAGGCACACACCTGTCTATATAAGGTCCCACAGTTGATAGTGCATGTCAGAGCAAAAACAAAACCAGGAGGTCGAAGGAATTGTCCGTAGAGCTCCAAGACAGGATTGTGTGCAGGCACAGATCTGGGGAAGGATACAGTATCTACTGTAGATATTTGATTGGACTGATCATGTCAACATCATACTTTCAAAATCTTAGCTAGCAGTCATCATCATGAATCAAGTCGACAATCTACAGGCAAATCCTTTTCTATCCTTGTCATGTGAAGAGAAATGACGAAGAGAAATGATAAATAAAACGTATCGGTGCTCATCGACCATTGGACATGAACATTACACAACAAGTTGGAAATCGCAAATTCAACAATGAGTGGTTTGTAAGGAATCAGTGGCTAACTGCAAGCATTGCAAAGCAATCACCAGCCTGCTATTCAATGGAGTGGGAGTGTGGTCCAAGTCTGGGTTTAAGGGTCTCTTTTCCAAGCTTAAAAGGATAAACATTCAATTCTGGCCATGCTGTCAATCCAGCATGACTTCCGCCACGTTCAAAACAACTGGAAACTCGGAACTGGGAAATCTCAGACCTCAGTGAGATCAAGACAATAGGGAACAACCTACGACTGGGAAAATATGTTTTGAACGGTTATCCAACTAGGAATTCCAAGTCGGAAACTCGGGCCTAAAGATCACTGACGTCATGATTCAACCTTGTTTTTTTCCGATATCCCAGTTGTTTTGAAAGCACTATAAATCTAGAGAATGACCAAATTTAATGACAATGTTTGATGGCAAGATTCACCCACAAAGGACTGCCGAGCCACCTTCCTGTTCAAGTGAGCACAGCACAACAAGGTGTGTCCAAAAATGCATTGTATGCTGCTGTATAAATGATGTAATATGCCAGGGAGATATGTATACCGTAGCTAAGAAAGTAATACTGAGTGTGCATTGTGTAGTAAGCTGTTAGTAGCCCATGTGCCTCACCTTAATAATTTGGTTCCTTTTCACCTCATAACTTAACATACTGTTCTGACTTGGTGGTGCACATTTATCCTATAGCCTGTTTTAGAGAAATTTCATCATTGAATATTGTAAGAGCTTTCATTGTCTCCTTATACGCCCCCTATTTATCCTATGGTTCTGACTTGGTGTACAGGGAGAATACTGTAAGAATGGCCCATGTTCTGAACTCTGTCGCAGTACATTTAAAAATTGCTGGACAAATATTCATATTAACTTCGTCTGTCCTAGCTCGCTCATTAATTTCTTAATTGAAATTACAGATTGCCTCTTATCCTCTCGTCATCCCCTTATGCCATAGTTTGTACATCTCAATTATCAGTAGAAACCACATTTGCTTTAAGCAAGTCAGCCATATCAGCTATGTTTTTTTAAAGCATTAAATGAGGCTGAATGAACTGTTTCGATGCCAGGCAAGGCTCCGCTGATAGCAAGGTGTAGCAGTGGTTGGGACTGTTGGGACTGCTGTAGGCCCTAACAGTTTGTGGGCACCATTTGTCACCGTTATAGTGAAATTAATGTGTTGTGTAGTGTTGTGTTGTGTAGTGGCTTTGCTGGCATGCATCTACAAAAAAGGGTTCACTTTGCCCCACCAAGATTTACAAGCTAAAATAGGCACTGGTTACTTCACAATACTAACCTAAATGACAGAGTGAAAAGAAAGTAGCTTGTACAGAATACAAATATTCCAAAACATGCATCCTGTTTGCAATAAGGCACTAAAGTAAAACTGCAAAACATTTGGCAAAGAAATTAACTTTAACTACTGAATATAAAGCATTATGTTTGGGGCAAATCCAACACCATACATCACTGAGTACCACTCTTCACATTTCCAAACATGGTCGTGGCTGCATCATGTTATGGATAGCCAAGGCTTTCGACTCTGTCAATCACCACATCCTCATCGGCAGACTCAACAGCCTTGGTTTCTCAAATGATTGCCTCGCCTGGTTCACCAACTACTTCTCTGATAGAGTTCAGTGTGTCAAATCGGAGGGTCTGTTGTCCGGACCTCTGGCAGTCTCTATGGGGGTGCCACAGGGTTCAATTCTTGGACCGATTCTCTTCACTGTATACATCAATGAGGTCGCTCTTGCTGCTGGTGAGTCTCTGATCCACCTCTACGCAGACGACACCATTCTGTATACTTCCGGCCCTTCTTTGGACACTGTGTTAACAACCCTCCAGGCAAACTTCAATGCCATACAACTCTCCTTCCGTGGCCTCCAATTGCTCTTAAATACAAGTAAAACTAAATGCATGCTCTTCAACCGATCGCTACCTGCACCTACCCGCCTGTCCAACATCACTACTCTGGACGGCTCTGACTTAGAATACGTGGACAACTACAAATACTTAGGTGTCTGGTTAGACTGTAAACTCTCCTTCCAGACCCATATCAAACATCTCCAATCCAAAGTTAAATCTAGAATTGGCTTCCTATTTCGCAACAAAGCATCCTTCACTCATGCTGCCAAACATACCCTTGTAAAACTGACCATCCTACCAATCCTCGACTTTGGCGATGTCATTTACAAAATAGCCTCCAATACCCTACTCAACAAATTGGATGCAGTCTATCATAGTGCAATCCGTTTTGTCACCAAAGCCCCATATACTACCCACCATTGCGACCTGTACGCTCTCGTTGGCTGGCCCTCGCTTCATACTCGTCGCCAAACCCACTGGCTCCATGTCATCTACAAGACCCTGCTAGGTAAAGTCCCCCCTTATCTCAGCTCGCTGGTCACCATAGCATCTCCCACCTGTAGCACACGCTCCAGCAGGTATATCTCTCTAGTCACTCCCAAAACCAATTCTTTCTTTGGCCGCCTCTCTTTCCAGTTCTCTGCTGCCAATGACTGGAACGAACTACAAAAATCTCTGAAACTGGAAACACTTATCTCCCTCACTAGCTTTAAGCACCAACTGTCAGAGCAGCTCACAGATTACTGCACCTGTACATAGCCCACCTATAATTTAGCCCAAACAACTACCTCTTTCCCAACTGTATTTAATTTATTTATTTATTTTGCTCCTTTGCACCCCATTATTTTTATTTCTACTTTGCACATTCTTCCATTGCAAAACTACCATTCCAGTGTTTTACTTGCTATATTGTATTTACCTTGCCACCATGGCCTTTTTTGCCTTTACCTCCCTTCTCACCTCATTTGCTCACATTGTATATAGACTTGTTTATACTGTATTATTGACTGTATGTTTGTTTTACTCCATGTGTAACTCTGTGTCGTTGTATCTGTCGAACTGCTTTGCTTTATCTTGGCCAGGTCGCAATTGTAAATGAGAACTTGTTCTCAACTTGCCTACCTGGTTAAATAAAGGTAAAATAAAAAAAAATAAAAAAATATGCTTGTCATCAGCAAGGACTAGGGAGTTATTTAGGATAAAAAGACTCGGAATAGAGCTAAATCCTAGAGGAAAACCTGGTTCAGTCTGCTTCCAACAGACACTGGGAGACAAATGCATCTTTTAACATAAGTCCAAACATACACTTGAGTTGCTAACCAAGACGACATTGAATGTTCCTGAGTTGCCTAGTTACAGTTTTGACTTAAATTGACATGAAAATCAATGACAAGACTTCAGAATGGCTGTCTAGCAATGATCAACAACCAACTTGCAGGGCTTGAATCCTTTTTCAAAGAATAATGTGTAAATATTGTACAATCCAGGTGTGCAAAGCTCTTGTAGATGTACTCTCCCACTTTATTTGGAATGGAAAGACCGAGTCAAATTGAATGTTTTACACTTACCTTATAAAGCTGGAGGTGTCGGACAACGTCATATGAAAATGTCTTTCTGGGCCACACAACCTCGTTCACTTAAACAATAGACAGCAGACTATCCTTGTGCTTGGAGTAGTATTGAAGACATAAATGTGATGCCCTATGATTTCAAAATATATTCACTACTTTGGGTCCAAGGCTGTAAAGAAAACAAAAATGACAATCAAATGGATTTTCAATTCAATTTGTGCTTGGAAAAATGTACTTCAATTCATGAAATGGAAGAAACCCATAATGCCAGGCACCCTTGTGTGGAACAATCCCACATTACCTCCAGCATTTAATGACAACACCTAAGTCCTGGTTCTTAAGTGGCATTGTGAATTTTGAACATGATATACTATGAAGACTCTGTACTGTCATTCAATAAATTCAAAGAAGAAATTGAGTTAAGTTCTTACAACTAAGAAATCTTGTTCAATCGCTTCAACAGAATCTGGATGAACCTAAAGCTTTTAAAAAGCACTGAATGAAGATGCAATGCCAAAGAAGTTGATTGCAAAGGTATATCAAGGGTTGATTTAATCTCTACCTGATAGCTCAGAACCTATAAGGAAAAAATGGTAAACAGATCTCAAGGAATAAATTGATGAGAACTATTGGTCAAATATACACTATGGTTCAATAGTTTGGGGTCACTTAGAAATGTCCTTGTCTTTGAAAGAAATGCACATTTTTTTGTCCATTAAAATAACATAAAATTGATCAGAAATAAAGTGTAGATATTGTTAATGTTGTAAATGACTATTGCAGCTAGAAACGGCTGATTTTTAATGGAATATCTACATAGGCATACAGAGGCCCATTATCAGCAACCATCACTCCTGTGTTCCAATGGCACGTTGTGTTAGCTAATCCAAGTTGATCATTTTAAAAGGCTAATTAATCATTAGAAAACCCTTTTGCAATTATGTGAAAACTGTTGTGCTGATTTAAAGAAGCAATACAACTGGCCTTCTTTAGACTAGTTGAGTATCTGGAGCATCAGCATTTGTGGGTTCGATTACAGGCTCAAAATGGCCAGAAACAAATAACTTTCTTCTGAAACTCGTCTGTCTATTCTTATTCTGAGAAATTAAGGCTATTTCATGAGAGAAATTGCCAAGAAACTGAAGATCTCGTACAGCGCTGTGTACTACTCCCTTCACAGAACAGCGCAAACTGTCTCTAACCAGAATAGAAAGAGGAGTGGGAGGCCCCGTTGCACAACTGAGCAAGAGGACAAGTACATTAGAGTGTCTAGTTTGAGAAACAGATGCCTCACAAGTCCTCAACTGGCAGCTTCATTAAATAGTACCGCAAAACACCAGTCTCAACATCAACAGTGAAGAAGCGACTCCGGGATTCTGGCCTTCAACCAGCCCACAGACTCCATATAATCAAACAAGTCCTGTCATCTTGATGTTGGAAGATTTAGGCATGAACACACCCCATGGTGTGTGTGTGTGTGTGTGTGGGGGGGGGGGGGGTGTATGATCTCATAGATATTCAGTAATTGGTTTAGGCCTATTGTTGATTTACAGAGCATAAACATACATCTGTGTCCCAAATGGTATCTGATTCACTATATCGTGCACTACTTTTGACCAGAGCCCCATGGCCCCAAAAGTAGTGCACTATATAGGGAATAGGATTCCATTTGGAACGTAGTTCCAGTCTCCCTGTGGAAGATGCAGTGGCATGCTGGCCTTCATACCTTTGATTTACCATGGGTTCTTGACACAAGAGGACTGGGTACATTAATTACTCAGTCTTTCTGTTCATCCCCTGCATTCATAAAACCCTTCATTCCTCTGCTAGCAGTCGTAATGTATATTCATGGTTTCACCCTTCACCCGTGTAGGCATGCATACACAAATGCACACACACCTTGTCTGTATGCAGGGTCAGTAGCCCCCTCTAGTCCATTGAGTACTTACTGTGGACTGTGGTGGGCTTTGTGAATAATGCATGTGTAGAGCAAACATCCACAATCTTCGGCAGGCCTCACATGACCAGATGTCATGTCTTTCAGGTGGCTGCATGACCCAGAGAATAACAAAATGACACTTACCATCCATTTGCTACATTAAAATGAAAGTGATTATGACTACGTAAAGATTAAATCCCAATATTACGCTAACTGTTGTCTGGATTTCATGTTCTACTCCCCCAAAGATATGAGAGAGAGAGAGAGAGAGAGAGAGAGAGAGAGAGAGGGAGTGTAACGTAGACGCAGGGAAGCAGGTGCAGTTAGTGAGTTTAATGATAATGAACATGGAGCGATACAAAACAAGAGAAGCGTCTGACATGGAAACACAAACAATACTACCTGATGTCTGACAAAACAGAGTGCTAGATAAATGGTAAGTAATGAAGGTAGTAAGGAAGTCCTGTTGTGTTTGATGATAGGGCGCAGGTGTGCGTAATGATGGTTGCCAGGTGTGAGTAAAGCTGGGTTGCCAGGACCGGTGGTTAGTAGACCGGTGACGTCGCACTTCGGAGCTGGATAGCGGGAGTAGACGTAAAAGAGAGAGAGATGAACCTGGAGAAGAGTCGTCCCCTAAGCAAGCTGATCCTGGGGCTCTGTTCACAGACACAAACAGACCCCACAGAGCCTCTGGACAGCAACGCAATTAGACCCAACCAAATCATGAGAAAACAAAAAGATAATTCCTTGACACATTGGAAAGAATTAACAAAAGAACTCAGAGCAAACTAGAATGCTACTTGGCCCTAAACAGAGAGTACACAGTGGCAGAATACCTGACCACTGTGACTGACCCAAACTTAATTAAGGAAAGCTTTGACTATGTACAGACTCAGTGAGCATAGCATTGCTATTGAAAAAGCCACCGTAGATTGACCTGGCTCTCAAGAGAAGACAGGCTATGTGCACACTGCCCACAAAATAAGGTGGAAACTGAGCTGCACTTCCTAAATTCCTGCCAAATGTATGACCATATTAGAGATAAATACTTCCCTCAGAATACACAGACCCACAAAGAACTTGAAAACAAATCCAATATTTGATAAACACACCTATCTATTTGTGAAATAGCACAGTGTGCAGTCAGCAGCAAGATCTGTGACCTGTTGCCACAAGAAAAGGGCACCCAATGAAGAACAAGCACCATTGTAAATACAACCCATATTTATGTTTATTTATTTTCCCTTTTGTACTTTAACTATTAGCACATCGTTACAACACTATATATACACATAATATGACATTTGAAATGTCTCTATTCCATTGGAACTTTTGAGTGTAATGTTTACAGTTCATTTTTATTGTTCATTTCACTTTTGTTTATTATCTATTTCACTTGCTTTGGCAATGTAAACACATGTTTCCCATGCCAATGAATTGAATAGAGAGAGAGAGATTCCTCAAGTCGCCAGACAAGGACAGGGATAGCATCAGACAAGGTGTCTGAAATGGGATCACATTGACTGGGATGCTGTTCAATTTCAGCCACCTTCCTGGATATGTACGTAACTCTTACTGAGCCTTATATACATCTTATCCTTGTTCCTTTTCTATTTCGCTGTTGTGTACAGAACATACATTGATGCTTGTAAGAAATTACTGTACAATGAAGAGTACTTACACGGCACTTCGGTTATCACTGCAGGTTTGCAAACCAACAGAGACCTTGAGGTTGTCTCAGTTGCTGCCCGTGTCAGGCACCATATAACTCCTTTACAAGCACAGACCTTGCCAACAAACTTTTAGAACTGGCAGTCCCTGAAATGGAACATTCAGACAGTAGATGCTACTCTAGAATGGCCCATATAGTCCATGGCTAGAGGGCCAAATATCCCATATTTTTCCACTTTGGGGTGGCAAAGTCTATTAAGATTTTCATGAAGGTCCATGTCTGTGGGTTATATTTTGGTACGATAACCACTTATCGGAGGTAGCTGGCTAAATGTGGTTATCCCTGGCATTAATGTTACGACCAATATGTGGTTAGTTGGGCCAACAGGAATGAGGGTATGACATTTTATTACCAGGGGACAATCTTTGAAAACGAAGGACATTTAATAAGGTAAAAAACAAATGAAGGTATGAAACGATAGGAATGGTAATGCTATCTTCAAGGGCCCATGCTGGGAGGTCAAAGGTTATACATGTAAGCATTTTGGGGTATATCAAGACAGAATGGGCAGTATTGGGATGTACTCTATTGTCACATGGTACTCTAGATCACGGTTTCCCAAAGTCAGTCCTGCCCCCCCCCCGGTGCAAGTTTTGGTTTTTGCCCTAGCATTACACAGCTGATTCAAATAACCAACTCAACAAGCTAGCTTTGAATCAGCTGTGTAATGCTAGGGCAAAAACCTAAACGTGTACCCGGGGGGAGCACAGGACCAACTTTGGGCAATCCTGCCCTAGATGATAACTACACCAAATTTCACACATATTTTTTTTTAGCTATATAGAGTCAACATAGATTTTGCCTATAATCAGTCCCAGCAGCCTATTTTCAAATGGCCGCCATTCAATTCAATGGGGAGGAACTACATCGATTTTGCAGGGCATAACTGAAGAAATACTTTGTGTAATGAGACCAATTATGTCTAAAAATGTGCGTTACAATGAGGAAAACACAAAATGATGGCCCAAGTATGTCAGTTATACACTACATATACAAAAGTATGTGGACACCATTCAAATGTGTGGATTCGGCTATTTCAGCCACACCCGTTGCTAACAGGTATATAAAATAGAGCACACATCCATCAAATCCCCATAGACAAACATTGGCAGTAGAATGGCCTTACTGAAGAGCTCAGTGACTTTCAACATGGCACCAACAAATTTCGGCCCTGCTATAGCTGCCCCGGTCAACTGTAAGTACTATTATGGTGAGGTGGAAAACACTAGGAGCAACAACGACTCAGGTGCGAAGTGGTAGGCCACACAAGCTTACAAAACAGGACCGCTGAGTGCTGAAACGCGTAGCACATAAAAATTGTTTGTCCTCGGTTGCCACACTCACTACCGAAACACAACCCTGCCAAGGGGTCTATACCGGTCGCGGTCGGCTGCGACAGCCTGGAATCGAACCCGGGTAGTAACGCCTCTAGCACTGCGATGCAGTGCCTTAGACCGCTGCGCCACTCGGGAGACCCGCTCTGTCTTTGTATGGTCTCTTTGGCAGAGATAACTCACATCTGGAGAAAATTAGAATACATGTTAAAAAAAATGTAGAGGGCATTTTCAACTGAATCTCTACTCATCTTAAGTCTGCCTCTTTTTCACCTTATCAAATCATCTCATCTTTTAAGATCGCCCCATTTAGATTGGAAATTAGACCGACAATTACATTGACTAGTCACTTTAAATAATGCCTCTTTAATAATGTTTACATATCTTACATTACTCATTTCATATGTGTATACTGTATCTTATACCATCTATTGCATCTTGCCTATGCCGCCCGGTCATCACTCATCCATATATTTATATGTACATATTTTACATACATTTTTATTTTGTTCACCTTTATTTAACCAGGTAGGCCAGTTGAGAACAAGTTCTGATTTACAACTGCGACCTGGCCAAGATAAAGCAAATCAGTGCGACAAAAATAAAAACACAGAGTTACACATGGGATAAACAAACGTACAGTCAATAACACAATAGAAAAATCTGTATACAGTGTGTGCAAATTAAGTAAGGAGGTAAGGCAATAAATAGGCCAATAGTGGCGAAGTAATTACAATTGAGCAATTTACACTGGAGTGATAGATGTGCAGATGCAGATGTGCAAGTAGAAATACTGGTGTGCAAAAGAGCAGAAAAACAAAAACAAATCTGGGGATGAGGTAGGTAGTTGGTTGGGTGGGCTATTTACAGATGGGCTGTGTACAGTTGAAGTGATCGGTAAGCTGCTCTGACAGCTAACGCTTAAAGTTAGTGAGGGAGATGTAAGTCTCCAACTTCATTCCAGTCATTGGCAGCAGAGAACTGGAAGGAAAGGCAGCCAAAGGAGGTATTGGCTTTGGGGATAACCAGTGAAATATACCTGCTGGAGCGCGTGCTACAGGTGGGTGTTGCTATGGTGACTAGTGAGCTGAGATAAGACGGAGCTTTACCTAGAAAAAACTTATAGATGACTTGGAGCCATGGGTTTGGCGATGAATATGTAGCGAGGACCAGCCAACGAGAGCATACAGGTCTCAGTGGTGGGTAGTATATGGGGCTTTGGTGACAAAACGGATGGCACTGTGATAGACTGCATCCAATTTGCTGAGTAGAGTGTTGGAGGTTATTTTGTAAATGACATCGCCGAAGTCAAGGATCGTAGGATAGTCAGTTTTACGATGGTATGTTTGGCAGCATGAGTGAAGGATGCTTTGTGGCGAAATAGGAAGCCGATTCTAGATTTCAATTTGGATTGGAGATGCTCAATGTGAGTCTAGAAGGAGTGTTTACAGTCTAGCCAGACACCGAAGTATTTATAGTTGTCCACATATTCTAAGTCAGAACCGTCCATAGTAGTGATGCTAGTCGGGCTGGCGGGTGCGGGCTGGCGGGTGGTTGAAGAGCATGCATTTAATTTTACTTGCATTTAAGAGCAGTTGGAGGCCATGGAAGGAGTGTTGTATGGCGTTGAAGCTCGTTTGGAGGTTTGTTAACACAGTGTCCAAAGAAGGGCCAGATGTATACAGAATGGTGTCGTCTGCTTAGAGGTGGATCAGAGAATCACCAGCAGCAAGAGCAACATCATTGATATATACAGAGAAAAGAGTTGGCCTGAGAATTGAACCCTGTGAAACCCCCATAGAGACTGCCAGAGGTCCGGACAACAGGCCCTCCGATTTGACACACTGAACTCTATCTGAGTAGTTAATGAACCAGGCGAGGCAGTCATTAGAGAAACGAAGGCTGTTGAGTCTGCCGATAAGAATACAATGATTGACAGAGTCGAAAGCCTTGGCCAGGTCAATGACGACGGCTGCACAGTACTGTCTTTTATCAATGGTAGTTATGATATCGTTTAGGACCTTGAGCGTGGCTGAGGTGCACCCATGACCAGCTCGGAAACCAGATTGCATTGCGAAGAAGGTACAGTGGGATTCGAAATGGTTAGTGATCTGTTTGTTTACTTTGCTTTCGAAGACTTTAGAAAGGCAGGGCAGGATGAACCTGGTCTAGTCAGGTTGAAAGCATGGCCAGCCGTAGAGAAATGCTTATTGAAATTTTCTATTATCATGGATTTATCAGTGGTGACAGTGTTTCCTATTCTCAGAACAGTGGGCAGCTGGGAGGGGGCACTCTTATTATCCATGGACTTTACAGTGTCCCAAAACTTTTTGGAATTAGTGCTGCAAGGATGCAAATTTTTGTTTGAAAAAGCTAGCCTTTGCTTTCCTAACTGACTGTGTGTATTGGTTCCTGACTTCCCTGAAAAGTTGCATTCCATCCCTTATTATTCCATCCCTTTATATTTGTGTGTATTAAGTAGTTGTTGTGGAATTGTTAGATTACTTGTTAGATATTACTGCACTGTCGGAACTAGAAGCACAAGCATTTCGCTACACTCACATAAACATCTGCTAACCAACCATGTATGTGACAAATAAAATTTGATTTGAAGGAAGCTACAATCTATCGGTAATATTTAAGCTGATCTACCCCCCCCCCCCCCCCCTCCCAAAAATAAAAAAATAAAAGATTGCCTCATTTATTATGTAATTTAAATTGGCCCCCTATACTGAGGCAAAGGTTAAGGTCAAAGTTGTAGTTTACGAATGATCTTGGTCTCTTCACCTTGAAGTCAGTCTAGTTAGCATGTCCTGTAAAGTTAGGATTGTAAATGGAAAACATGGCTGCCTTTTCAGCTAATGGATATCGATAGGAAGCTCCATGACAGGTCCTCAGTTGTGAGTGTTAGTTTGTTCTCCGTGGACTCTTATCTCCCAATGAACAAGAACAGGTTCCCAATTAGAGCTTCCTCTCGACACCTCAGTGAGTCATAATCTGTGTCCAAAATGGCACCCTATAACCTATACACTGAGTGTGCAAAACATTAGGAACACGTTCCTAATATTGAATTAAACTCCCTTTTGCCTTCAAAACATGGACTCTACAAGTTGTCGAAAGCGTTCCACAGGGATGCTGGCCCATGTTGACTCCAATGCTTCCCACAGTTGTGTCAAGGTGTCTGGATGTCCTTTGGGTGGTGGACCATTCTTGAGACACACGGAAAACTGTTGCAGTTCTTGACATGCTCAAACCGGTGCACCTGGCACCTACTACCATACCCTGTTCAAAGGCACTTCAATATTTTGTCTTGCCCATTCACCCTCTGAATGGCACAAAATCCATGTCTCAATTGTCTCGAGGCTTAAAAATCCTTCTTTAACCTATCTCCTCCACCTTTATCTACACTGATTGAAGTGGATTTAGCAGGTGAGATCAACAAGGGATCATACTTTTCACCTGGATTCCACTGGTCATGGAAAGAGCAGGTGTTCCTAATGTTTTGTACACTCAGTGCATAGTCCACTACATTTGAACAGGGTCCATATATAAGGTGCCATTTGGTACACAGCCGTACACTCTCCGCAAGCATGCACCTTCAAATGTGAAGATGACATTTAATTGGCCCCTTGATTTAAAATGTATTATTTTCTGAGGGTGGCGATGATGACCTGCTAATGACTGGCTGGTGAGACTTGTCTCTGTCAAGAGGCCCCAGTGAGACATGATGATGGAGAATGAACGGTAGACAAATGGCCTAATGAGAGGAGAGCTTTGACGTGACTAGCTACGAATAACATAATGGTGAGATAATAGACATTACAGGTAAAATAGAGAATTATTTGAGGTAAAATACCTGAAGTAATCAAACCACCAGTAGTTTATAATCACATTTATTTGAGGTCATATTTTTAATGATACATGACTGATAATAACAACAGTCCATTTTATAATGGTTCCAGAAATATTTTCTGCGTGTTTTTCAGTTTATCCAAGCAGTCACTTCTGAAGTGCATCACATATTCTGGGTTTACATGCTTACTTGCATACATTTGAGGAAGATGTCTGCATTCAAAACTCATTAACTGCTTGATTTCTGTAGACATGCTGTTGCTTGAAGAACATTAGAGACATCTACTGGCCAGAGGTAGGATCAGTTGAATAATGGGAATGGATGGATAAGGTTGGTTTCAGCTTGAGTCTTTAACAATTTGTGACCTTAGAATTATTAATTAAATAGGCACTGTGCAAAAATCCACACAAAAGTAAACTACTTGACACCGCTGAGAAAAACAGTGGCCCAGTGTTATTCTGATGGTACTTGGAACACATTTATAGTATTGTTAGGTTCATGTTTGGGCTCCCAAGTGGCGCAGAGGTCAAAGGCACTGCATTTCAGTGCTTGAGGCGTCACCACAGACACCCTGGTTCGATTCCAGGCTGTATCACATCCGGCCGTGATTGGGAGTCCCATAGGGCGGCGCAAAATTGGCCCAGCGTTGTCCGGGTTTGGCCGGGGTAGGTCGTCATTGTAAATAAGAATTTGTTCTTATCTGACTTGTCTAGTTAAATAAAAAATAAATCAATCAATGTTTAAGATGGGGTATCTTAGATCGATCATACAGTCTCAAGTCTGTAATACAGATAAGATTCTTCTTTGATAATAGATAAGAAATGGGAGGAGCGGTCACTTTATTCCCTTTCTGTCTGCACATAATGAGGATTTCATGTCTTGTCCCAGTTCCATCTGTGACAGCTCCATCAATCTGAAGGGCAGAGATGTGGCTGAACTAAGTGGCGTCACTCTCCCCTCCACTTGTTGAGTCCTAAACGGCACCCTATTCCTATGGGGTGCACTTATTTTGACCAGAGCCTATAAGGGTCTGGTAAAAAGAAGTGCACTATATTAGGAATAGGGTGCCATTTGGGACGGAATCAGGTGGAGTTTTTAGGTAATGAACCTCTATGATCCATGTCATCAGTATGCTGAAGGGGACATTTATTCTGAGGGCCCCACTGTCTGGATCAGGATTGGGCTGAGTGAGTGAGTGAGTGAGTGAGTGAGTGAGTGAGTGAGTGAGTGAGTGAGTGAGTGCGTGCGTGCGTGCATGCAATATAGGCTACTGGGCTGATTTACTGAGAGTAGCCCTGCCTTGCCCCACTCAAAGACATTACATTAGCATTGATCCTCCACTCCACCCAACATTAAAATTGAGTAGATTAAGAAAGTAGTAGGCTGTAAGGCTAACCTGCCTATTGCCTAATGCAGGGGTGGGTAATTCCAGTCCTCGAGGGCAGTGGCGGTTCTAGCTTGTAGGGCTCCCTGGGTGAACCCTACCTTCAGCGCCCCCCCATCATTCTGCACTAACTGTCATTTTTATTCAGACATTTGGAACAACACAAATAAGTAATCATAACATTTAAAACGATATAAATATACAAATATATACAAAAATAAGACTCATAAATATCAAAAAGAAGTAACAAGGACAAATAGAAACTAATTTGGGTTGTTTTGTCACTCGAGCATCAATACATTACCCATCCCCCAACACTGTCAACCAAGAGTCAAGACTAAACCAGTTCACCTCAGTGGTGTACAGAGTGGTTTTATATTATTCTTAATGATTTCGCACAAACCAGAAAAAAATTCAAAAACATGTCTGTGAAACTATATATTCACAGTATTATGAATGAATTGTTTATTTAGTAGCATTTTATAGTGTGACTGACTTTACTAATTGCATTAATATTGTACAAAGTTACAGGTGAACTATTTGATAGATTCCCATGCTCCCACAACCTCGGGCTTCCAGTGGGGAGACCTGAGATCAACCTACCCCCGCTCCCCTCCCCATCTCGTACTTCTGAGTGGGAGACCTTCCCAGGCAGTGACCTGCCCAGCTCACAAACTAGAATCAGGGTGCCCACTCCGACAAGGTTAATTGACCCACAGTCCCACACAGTGACATGATGTCATTGACGTGACGTGCAAATGAGCGATAGAAAACCGATCGCGCAAATGTCACCATTCTGATTATTTTTTGTGTGGGTGCCCCGTGCTGCCCATGTCACCTATACCTAAATCCGCCACTGCTCGACGGCCAGTGTGGTGTCACAGTTTTGCCCCAGCCCCAGCTAACACACCTGACTCCTATAATCAACTAATCATGATCTTCAGTTTAGAATGCAATTTGATTAATCAGCTGTGTTTGCTAGGGATGGAGAAAAAGTGTGACACCAATCAGGCTCTGGAGGACTGGAGTTGCCCACCCCTGGCCTAATGTATGATTATTTGTGTGATTAAAGTAGAATGTCTGCCTTTTAATTTGATTTAATATTCAGAATATGAATCACACTAATTAAAGGTATATTAAACGCCTCGGATGCTCAGCGTTCAACAACATAGTGCCTTCAAAGCTCATCAATAAGCTAAGGACCCTGGGACTAAACACCTCCCTCTGCAACTGGATCCTGGACTTTCTGACGGGCCGCCCCCAGGTGGTAAGGGTAGGTGACAACACATCCGCAACGCTGATCCTCAACACAGGGGCCCTTCATGGGTGCGTGCTCAGTCCCCTCCTGTACTCCCTGTTCACTCATGACTGCACGGCCAGGGACGACTCAAACACCATCATTAAGTTTACAGATGACACAACAGTGGCAGGCCTGATCACCGACAACGACGAAACAGTCTATAGGGAGGAGGTCAGAGACCTGGCCATGAGGTGCCAGGACAACAACCTCCCCCTCAACGTGATCAAGACAAAGGAGATGATTGTGGAAAAAGAGTACTGAGCACACCCCCATTCTCATCGACGGGGCTCTAGTGGAGCAGGTTGAAAGCTTCAAGTTCCTTGGTGTCCACATCACTAACAAACGAACATGGTCCAAGCACACCAAGACAGTCGTGAAGAGGGCACGACAAAACCTCTTCCCCCTCAAGAGACTGAAAAGATTTGGCATGGGTCCTCAGATCCTCAAAATGTTATACAGCTGCACCACCGAGAGCATTGCATCACTGCCTGGTATGGCAACTGCTCAGCCTCCGACCACAAGGCATTACAGAGGGTAGTGCGAACGGCCCAGTACATCACTGGGGCCAAGCTTCCAGCCATCCAGGACCTCTATACCAGGCGGTATCAGAGGAAGGTCCTAAAAATTGTCAAAGACTCCAGCCACCCTTTTATTTCTTATTCTTATCCATATTTTGTAAAACTGCATTATTGGTTATGGGCTCGTAAGTAAGCATTTCACTGTAAGGTGCATGTGACTAATACAATTTGATTTGATTTATATTAGGATTAATTGGGGGGCATTTGATGGATGAGACCTCACTCACAGACCTAAAGAGTCCTAAAAGAAATAAATTCTTATCCAATATCAACAGAATTCCCAAACACGTGATGCCGCTGAATAAACTACTCATCCCACAATGCTACACAGCTGTGGAGTTATTTTGTCCAACCACGTCGTGCACCTACCCGCTGACAAAGTATTTTGATTGGTGTGGCTGCCTCGGGACAGTTGTTGGTAGGAAGTAGCCTACAGATTCTGCCCGCACTCTCACTCAGCTCAATACCGCTGTAGAAATGTGATGGATTAGAGAAATATGTGCCTCGGTTGTCAATATGTTGTTCCCCGGCGTTTTCTATGCGCTCCTGGCGGGGTTTCTCGGGGCTGTCGCATCTTCATCTGCAAAGCTGTCACTTGGAGCCGATTACCTAAAAGGTGTATGTGAAACGGGGCTACGAACATGGGGAGAGCAGCGGAAATTTAGACAACCTGACGAAACTACCGCTTGTGACTGGGTGAGGAATCGCCGCCGTTTAAGTGCCTGAATTATTAACGTGATGGGATTTGGGTGGCTTCTGAATAATGTAGATGTCAATTTGTTAGCAAAGCAATTCGTCCGCGAGTAGGGAAGTTTGGGTTTTCCAGTGATGAGTTTAGGGGTTCCAGATTCCAGCTCTTGCGCTCAGCATCAGCATCTCTCTCTGCTGGACAGGCGCGTGCTGTGTGTCAAGCTCGTGTCGTACACGCGTGATTGAACGACATACCTAGTGCAGTATTACGTCATATATGTTTGTGTTAAAGGAAGATATTTTCATATGTGTAGTCTATCATTTTATTTATTGCGGCCAAATGCGAGTCTGGTATAACATATGGGCAATTTTCCATTCAATGTCAATATCGTATTGTTAATTGGGCTGCTTGAAATGACCTTCATGACGTTGGGTACGTGGTGACATGTTTTAAGGTTGATTTATTAGCTATATTATTTATTTGTATAGCCGTTAGGTAAATGCATGTGAAAAAAAAATATATATATATATATATATATATATATATATATATATCAAGACGAATAACTAAAATAGGCCCCAAATCCATGGAATGCAGCTCAACTATTTGATGTGACTCTAGTCCAAAACAACGTTGTTTTCATTCATGTTGTTTGTGTGTGTTTGCTTCAGCTACACATCCCACTGAGGCTGCTTTGTGGGGGTCTGCTCTTCACCTGTAATGCTGTGATGTGGACGTTCCTCGCTAAGGCGCTCCGGTACTCTTCCTCCTCCACCCGAACCACTGTGACCACTACCGCTTCCAACTTCGTATCTTCCGTAAGTACATGTTTCCCTGTGGAAAAGACACTTACAATTACTTGTAAATAATGTATAGGCCTAATAGCCTACAAGTGTATGGTTTGAATTAATAAGCGTAACACAGATTTTCCTTTTTAAGTGTTGTCAGAGAAGTGTAATGTATGAGAAGTGTAATATATGGTGCACTAAATTGAAATGCCTGTATTGTGCCACAGGCCTTTTTGGGGCAGCTTATCTTTGGGGAGACCCAGATTGCGTTGTGGTGGGTGGGAATCTCCCTCACGTTCTCTGGCCTCGTGGTGCTTCAGAGGGCGGCCCCCAACGACCGAGCCAGGAAGGACGAATGACAACCTGTCGGAAGGCACAACTCATTAAGTGATCTAGAAAGAAACCAGTAATGCAACCTGTAGCCTACTATCTGTGACAAACAATGGCATTTCTCGGGTGAATGGCAGCCAGGGCAACTTTGGAAGGGAAAGCACTGTCAAAACATACCATGTAAGGAACATAGAGTGATTTATCGTTTGAAACACTTCGACATCCTCAGCAATGTGTGCTTGCCATCGATTCTTCACCATGCTTGCATTCTCCGCTTCAGATCACAAAAGCGTTTATTTTGCTCACCTATCCTAGACTTCCACACCAACATTGCGTCATCGCATGCTCAAGGTGATGCGTGAACCCGAAGTGATAAGTCTCACAAATGCTGCTACTGCTAGACATGCGCAAATACTGCAAACACATAGATTTTCTCATCGCTTACTACAGCATCACACATGACGTGGCTCAGAGAATACACTTCATGGCCTTGATAGGAACTTCTGTTGTGTCATGTTTATAGCCAAATATATTGAGTTACTGACCCTCACACATGTTTTGTGGATTCTGAGGAGATTTGGCCTTGCCTGCCTTTTTATAGCAAATGTCTAAAAGAAAGTTCCTAACAAGGTCTAAACCCAAGTAAGTCAAACCAAAGTACAGAAATATGTTGATCCTGCCTGGTATCCACTGTAACCACAGCAAGGCTCTGTCAATGCAATGTGAAGTCAAACTGCTAAAGTGTCCTGAAAAAATCCTAGTGACCTTCTCAGCTGCCTGTAAAGTGATACGGTTTACTTCACCCCAAAATCAAAATATGTAAGACATTTTCAAACCTCAAAAGTGGTCTAATGTTGAGATGAGACCAACTCCAATGAATGGAAAGGATATGCACCGTCTAACTTAATAATTTTTAGAGGGTGCCTGTCTTTCCAATTCATTTGGAGTTGAGGTACAGAGCTGGATCTACACAGTAGACGGCCTGGACTTCTTGACATTAGCCCACGTCTGACCTCAACTTAAATGTTGGAGTGAACTATCGCTTATTCCCTTTGGCAGAAGGGAATTAATTTGACTTAAATCTGACTTAATAGGGTGTCCAAACAACAATTACTCCAATGTCTGGCCTTTTAATTGAGTGCCACCAGCTTTTGTGTTTCAGCTGTAGACCTGTATAATGTCCATCCTAGTTTTCCATTGCAATTAAACCCAGTTTGAGGTTATCCTCGGGGTAAGGGAACCATCCCGTAGCACAGTCCCTCCCTCTGCATCTTCCAAGACTTCCAAAAGGTCAAACGTTGCTGTGGGGTTTTCGAACCAAACTACAGAAAGTGGTGTTCTATAACTAGCATGTTTGTACTCCAACAGTGTACTTCCCTGACATTCCTTAACACTGTGATGTGCTATTGTGGAAATGGGCTTTGTGCGTAATACCGACAACAAACGTTACTGTAGACAGGAGTTTGACTTTACAACTTTACTATACGATCAAACGTTGCTGTTTTTTTTTTATACATATCAAATGCATGCAACAACTAATAGTAGCTACCTGTATTCTGACTGTATCTATTAGACGATGATGATGTGTCTGTATAAATGCACAAAAACGCACACTATGAAATCGGTTCTCCATCCAGTTGCAGTACATTACAGACTGCAGGTTGTGTGTGTAATGTAATCTACTTCCCTGGCAATGTGACTATCTATGCTATTGAATCAGAACGGGAGAAATTGGTGCCGAACATTTCTCCTGTGTTCTCAAGTTAGATCAACATTTACCTGTGACGCCACCGTCACCGAGGGCAAGAGGAATCAAATGCATTAGAATAGTGGTTACATGAAACTTCTTTTGTTCGCCAGCCCCTGAATGGGTCACATTTGTTTGAACGAGTATACTGTAGATATGGATATTATAAACTGTAGAGATTAGTTTGGGAGGTGCATATGACTGATCTGATAAACTCTGTGTTCCTGATTAGTGCAGCACGGGGGCCCTACAGGAGGAATAATAAAGGGAATGTATTATAAATAAAAATGTATTATTAAGAATCCTTGAAATGGTTACTTGGACAAGCCACCTCCCCATCCTTTGAATATGTTGCTTGGCTCTTTGGAAATTGTGTATGATAAGTGAGGAAGTCTCAGAAAATGGCTGTTAGCCAATAGAATTAGATTGCACATACTGCTGCTGTGTCTGTGTGTGACAAACTGTCATCATTTCTTGGACAACAGATGCAGAGAGAAACAGGTGTTTGGGCAGACCTAAATCTCTTTTTTTATAAACCATATCTTGTCTAACAACCTATTTTAAACTAACATTTGTAAGTGTCAATATTTTCAATTTGATGGTGCACAATGTTGAATAAACCTCATCTAGGAAAGTGAACTTATGTTGATCTAAAATTAAACGACCATCAATGGAAAGAGATCTACATCCAGGCAGAATTTTTAAGATTACAGTCCAGTAAACTTCTCAGATTAGCTAATAAATAGACTCTGACAAAGGCCAGTGTGCTATTAGCATACCAAGTAAAGCATACAATAAATTGAAACTGTACAGAGAAAATAGACCTATGAAAACATAAAAGGTCATTCAGAATGCAACACTACACTCCCGATTCCACAGATACAGTATAGTGTCTACCTGGATACAGTCTTAAAGGAGATAGTTCACTCAAACTCTCACTTTATCTTTCTAAAAAACATTGAGTGAACAATCCCTTTAATAAGACAAATTAATGTTGACAGACGGACGACCATTTTTGAAAAAACAATACATTTATTGTAAATAATTTCCATATGAAAGTAACTTAAACTTTTGCATTCAGATAAACATTTCAAAGAGATGCACATTGGGAATCATCTATTTACAGCAAGTGTGTGTGTGTTTAAAAAGTTTGTCAGAACAGAATAGATTTGACAACTTCCCAGCATATCCTGTGTTAATGAGTAGGACGCGGTCTTAGCGCTTCTGATCTGATTGATAGTAATTAAAAAGGTAGACTGAGCAAATTGACATTGCCACAAGCAGCACCACAGATATTGCGATGAGTGAGATGCAAAACTTCACTCTCACACAGTACCTGTGCATGGGTTCGCAGCAGTAATGGAGTTTAGCCTCGCTCTTCCAACAAGCTTAGTTGTTGCAGGAATTGACCCACTATGTGGTTTACTTTGTGCATCTGTGTCATATGGCGGAGTCCACCTTTAATGTAATGAAAGGGGCTAGGGTAACATGAGCTTTAAGCCAGCCTCTTCCTAAGGAACCTCGTATACCCTTATTACACCCGTCTCTCCTCAAAGAGACTCTGGCAGACGGACATGAATCAGATTCAAGAACTTCCCACTCCAGTACACAGATCTACAAATTATTAATACATGCCTGTGAGGCATACTGATAATGTACATGATCAGCTGATAATTAGTTGGAAAGGCAAACTGGAATGAGCTGCAAAAGCACATTTTAAATATAAAATAAATCAGTCTGGTTGGAGAAGCATTCATTCTGATAAGATAGTCAACTTTTAAAAATCACAGTATTTGATGAGATATGTGATAGTCACTACATAGAGATAATAAGGGTTCATCAGTTCAAGCAGGAGATGGCAGTATTGAGATGTAGGTAGTTTAGAGTGTACCACTTTAAAAGAAAAAAATGGGCTTCAAATCAGAAAGAGACAGTAGTAGATTTGATTGAAGCATCTTAAACTTTAAAAAGTCACCCATTTGGTAAAAAAAGAAACTACTTAGAAAAGGTGACTTTCACAATACAAGTCACTAAAAGTAGCATTACATTCAATCTTAATTGATTCTTTATAATATATAGCACAAAAATCTACAAATGTGGTCCATACACACTTCAAATGGCATCCTTGCCTTGCACTCTGTATTCTAAATTTAATTAGCAAACAATTTAGTTTGATGAATACATAACCATTGTGTTCATACAGTGTGGGTCGTAAAACCAGAGAACATGTCAGCAAATATATTCCACATAAATTAAACTGTGTCTCAAATGGCACTCTATTCCCTACACAGTACATTACTTTTGACTACAGCCCTGTGGGCCTGGTCAAAAGTAGTGCACTATATAGGGAACAGAGTGCCATTTGGGACACAAGCCATAGCCGTTCTATTTCTACAGTAAGGCTCGTGAACACAATTGATTGTGTTATAATTCTCTCTCTTGATTGTTTGCAATCGATGCCTAATTGCCCCGAGGCAATCTACTTCGACTGCTATGTACCTAGGAGACCGGTCTGTGTCTAGTTTGAATTAGCTAGCATTGTACACAATGGTGACTTTAAAAAAAAGTCTCCAGGCAGTATGGTCTTTCAGTCTTCAATGCACATGTTCCACTGGACTAAATTGCGTCACCAATGTTTGCTCCACAAAGCTTAACTGTGCCAGATTCATAAACAGAATGTCAAGCCGATAACTTGTTTTTTTGACATGACATTTACAAATTCCATTAAGTGAACACAGGGAATTACACTTAGGTGCATGCTTCTGTAAAAAAAAAAAAGAGTTGAAAATAAAATGTACATTTCATTGACCAGTTTAGTTATTGGGTGACCAATTTAAAAATCTCAGAGGGCACCGTGATCATTTTTCTATAGAAACGGTTGTCACATACACCAACCAGTAAGACATCATGCCAAACAGTGAAACAACAGAACCATCCACGGCCACCAGCCGGTTCCACAGTTGGACTTTCAATACATTGTTCCCAATCGCATCTTCAGCCTGTCCTTTTGGAGGGGACCCGTCCTGCACATAGACATGACTGATAGCCAGTGACAGGAAGCAAATACCCTATTCAACTTAAACTTGAGATTACAAAAATCTCTTTACCCAATTTCAATTGTCTTATAAGGCAAAGAATCTGCAGCTTGCAGGAAAAGATTTGGCTGTTCTAAACCGCAAACGTAATGCCTTGTGGGCCGTTAGTACTCCAACAGTGTGGCGCTGGCACCAAAGCTATAGCTTACACCATTTAGGCTACATTATGGAAAGGCAGAGGTACTGCTACATTGGAAGACAAAATCTGCCTTTCGGAACTGATTGGCTTTTCAGCGGACGAAAACAATATGAATTCAGCTCACGCGTTTGCTTTGTTTAGGCCTAGTTCTTAAACAGGAAATGACAAAATACAGGAAATACTTGGGTTTAAGAGTATTTCCATTTCCGTTTCTATCCCAAAGGCAAAGCAACGTTTTTAGCCAGCTCAGATACAGGCTCTGGCCAGGTTACATTAGTAAGTGCTTTCTTCAATAGTAAAACGTGAGAAAAGCAGAGGGGCATTTTACAGTTCATGGTTTTGTAGGGCTTGGCAGTGATCGTAAACAGAAGGGAAATAGATATTACTTCATACAGATATCCAAATGTGTGGCAGGTATTCAAAACAAGCAGAAAAAAATATTTTTTTTCACAAAGAAGAAAAATGACAAAAAACAGAAAAGAAGAGAAAGGGTCATAAGAGTTCATGCTCAGTGAAGCCAGGCGTCATCAGTCCGCACCCTGAAAGACAAGCTGGTAGCACGGGTGCTGGAGCATGGCTTCCCGTCTCAGACAACGTACTGGTAATAGTCTGCCTTCCCGTGGTCAGGTGTTGCAAAGGGACTTAGCCAGGCTATAGAGAACGGATGGCCAAATACCACCCTCATGTTCATCCACTTTGTCCTTTTAGCCCATCTCCTCTCCTCCTTTTTCAACTGCTCTATGCCCTGTAGATAAGATCCAAAAACATGCAAAACGTCAGCAACATAATCCTGGCTATTTAACATATACTTCTCCGGGACAGTTCTCTTAAGACCCTCAAATAAAGCTACAGGCAATATGAATCTAAGCACTAAGCAGCAGGGTTGGGGTCAATTCCATTTAAACTCAGGAAGTCAACTGAAATTCTAATTCCAGTTTACTTCCTGAATTGAAATTGACCCCCAACCCTGCTAAACAGCGACAGTTAAGAAGGTAGAGAGGAGCGCTGAGTGAGGGAGTGAATGGGAGCAAAGGGATGGCTGGTGGTGGTGTTCTGTTCACTTACCGTCTCATCGGCACAGATGGAATGGACCTGGGTCCCAAACATCACGGAGGTAAAAATGAGGAAGAGGAGTCCCTCAAAGCAGAGGAGGATGAGGAGGATGACGGTCGCTGGAGGAGAGAATGTACTGCACTCTTGGGAGGGAGGGAGGGAGGGAGGGAGGGAGGGAGGGAGGGAGGGAGGGAGGGAGGGAGGGAGGGAGGGAGGGAGGGAGGGAGAGGTTTAAACTGGAGGGCACTGATTGTCTGGAAGCTGAGGACAAGTGGGCTGGATTCCCTCTCATCGGGTAAGTATTATCTTAGGACTCGGGGGGGCAGGAAAGGTGAGCCAAAAGTTGAAATCTTGTATGCATCAGGTAAATTGACCAATTAAGTCATGCTCTAACAAAGTGAGCCAATCAAAGGATGTGAAAGGAGAACAATCTGGGTACTGGAGAGGAAGACAACATGACACTTGAAGAAATGGAAATAAATAGTTCCAAATGGAAACCACAACACCAAATCCATGAAATATGTTTCTCTGTTGCAGACTTGCCACACAAAGTTAAAAACAGTATGGTGGATTTGGCATAGCATGCTAATACATAGCGGAAAACAGCATGGTACTCACTCGTCCAGTCCGACTCAAAGCAGAAGATAAAATGAAAGGCAACCATGACCAGGGCATGGAGGGATATCAGTGCAATGTACATCTGAAGGGAGACAAAGAATATCGTAGTAGCATTACATTATTTAACCGTGCAGTACTCTTATTTCAAAAATGCAACTCTTATTTTGTCAAGATTTTGAATAATGTGATGTATTGGTGAATGAGAGGGAAAGTTTACAGGTTTTGTAGGAGGAGATGGATAGTTGAATTAGTCAGCATTAACTAAAAGGTTTGAATGCTTGGACACCAGTAACATCTCATGTGAGTGAGTGAGTGAATAACGGCGTGTAGTGAATGTAAGTCGGAGTCGCTCGAGGCTACATCTCATGTGAGTGAGTGAACAACGGCGTGGAGTGAATGTAAGTCGGAGTCGCTCGAGGCTACATCTCATGTGAGTGAGTGAACAACGGCGTGGAGTGAATGTATGTTTTGAGTAATAGCAGCATGTCGGAGTCGCTCGAGGCTACACACTCACTGTGAAAAGCACAAAGAATTTCTGGTTCTTCTCTCCTACGCAGTTGTTTACCCATGGGCAATGGTGGTCCATCTTCTTGATACAGCGTTTACACACACTGCGAGGAGCACGCACACGAGGAGATGACATGAAAGCAGGGTATAGCCACATACAGAAGAGGCCTGGAAATATGGTCCAAGCCGTGACCTACACACACTGCTCCTTCTGGGTGCATGAAGACCAGCCAGAATGCATAGTTAATTATCAGTCAACTCAAAACACACACCAACGCAGCAGAGAGAGAGAGGGGAGAGACCCACACCACCCCTAGTTGCACGGTACACACTGCCTGCATCCCAAATGGCACTCTATTCCCTATATAGTGCTCTACTGTTGACCAGAGCCCTATATAGGGAATAGGGTTCCATTTGGGACAAACACCATGTATACATTGGAGGTGAGAGACGGGAATAACCTCTAAGCTGGACTGTACTCTCCATCACACAAGGGAGTCAGAGGACGTATATTATCTGAGGGTAGCAGACTGACATCTCAACTAGGCCCCGAGACATCATCAATCGATCAATAATCTGCCCTATGGAGCTGCAAAGGCTGCAATATGCTTAAATAGAGGTGCTCTGATACCATGGCATTCTCTGAAGGTGGAACAAGTGTATAGTATAAATATCATGATACCATCCTGTACGTCACATCAATTTACATTATTTTGATCAAATATAAATACCAAGTGTTGCTCCTTTTTCCTAATTCAACTTTGTTTTTAGCCAGTTCCGTCCCTTGAAACTAGGTTCAAAGCACTTCAAAGTCCGGGGAACTCCTTCTTAGCCATCTAGTAAGTACCAGTGGGTATAGGTAATGCAGCAGGACTGAGGCTGAACAACATTGGTGGGAAAGAACATTTGAAAAAAAAACAAGTGGAATTAGGACAGGGTTCTCGACCAGTCCTGTACAGAACCTGCAGTGGTGAGCTCTGTCGGGCTTGATACTGCAACACTTGGGACATTTGTAGACCACCTGACCGGGCTTGAGCTGCAGGCTCTCGATAAACTCCTTGGTCGCGTTCCCTTTAGGCACCGCACCCTGGGAGAGAGGCACGGGTTAGGACAGGGGCATTCAATCATATGTGAAAACCAATACACAGTTTCAAAGTTCTCTACAAGCAGGTTCTCTTGGGAAGACAACTTATTTCAAGATTGAAACATTTGACAGTTTTCGCCTGAGTCCCCACTAACTTGGGTGAGTCTCAACAACATCTCCTTTCTCCTGAAGTGTGCACTCGTTCACTACTGCCCACAAATCTAAAAGCATTGGATTGGTGGAGGCATGGGCTAGTGGGAATGTCCACCATATGTTTTTTAATTCCAGTCATTTCCTTTTAAATCAGTGAAGGGACGTGAACAAGTGCACACTTTTGGGCGAAGGAGAGACAATTGGAACAAAGCTACAGAATCACTGACAGACAGAGACAGCCAGACTAACCGGGTCTGTGCACATGGCCCGGGCGTGTGAGGCCAGGGCGAGGAAGGCGAGGACACTGAACAGTGCACCGTTGATTAGACTATAGAGCAGGTTCTTGGCAGGCAGCAGCACGACGAAGAGCACCACGAACTCGGCATAGAACACCAGGCACCAGGTGATGACGCCGCATACGATGCCGCAGCAGTCGCGGATGAACCACATGGTGTCGGAGTGGGGGAGGGTTGGGGGAGGTGCGCAGTGCTCGGGCTGCAGGTAGCCGGCTTGCCTCTCGATGTCCCTGCAACGGTTTGCCGGGCTCTTCCTCATTCTAGAGCGGTCGCAGCTCTCGCCGCATGCTGCGAGGAGAGAAGGGTTTGGGACGGTTAGGGATAGGCTACAGATACAGGTGTGTCAATGAAGTGATGTCTGACGTGCCAATGTTGCATCGCATTTCCTGTGTCGTTGGTATGAGCTGTCGTTGTAGTGTAAATATATAGAGGGGGAAGTGAGAAACTACAGGTGTATACGGAAGAGAGAAGGAAGTGAGGCGTCAATGTTTCATTGTCTGTGCAGACAGTATTGTTGGAATGTGGTCTCTTTTCTGTTATGTTTGAACGTGGTGTTGTGGACTGTAAAAAAAAATGTTTTAAATGAAAAGGCCGGACACCTAGATAAGTTTAGATTAAAAGACGGCACATTATCTGAACCGTGGCGACGTATCAGCTTTGACATGCAAATCAATCGTCTGTGCAAACAGACGATAACGGACAAAGGGAGTGAGGGAAGAGACGGCGGGGGAGAGTTTATGAAGTCGGTTTAAATATTCTAAAGTCTTTAATTCAATTACCCTGGTCAAAATGTCCCTGTGGTCAGTTTTGGCCCACATTCACTAGAAACAGGAAGTCAGGGTAATACAAATTGCCTATATGTCCAAACATATTAAGAAACAGCCTTACAAGTTAAAAACAGCTGAGTATTCCTAAATAAACACCACTGCCTTTCAAATGTATTAAAAATCAATCAAATGTGTTTTATAAAGCTATTTTTTACATCAGCATTTGTCTCAAAGTGCTCATACAGATACCAGCATAAAACCCCAAAGTGCAAGCAATGCAGATGTAGAAGCACAGTGGCTTCCATCCATCCACATGGCCAATTCACTGGTATTTTCTGTGTAATCTCACTTTTATGATTAGCCATACTAGCTTAAATGAGTTTTAGCCAAATCGGCTTACGGGGAACCCTGATGCAACTGACATATTCCTGCCAAAACCGTTTTTATATCATGTTTGTAAAAACCCACTATTCGGGCATCCCTAACAGCGTCGTCTGCGTTAGGGGAGCGTTTATCCGGGGTAGGCCGTCATTGTAAAAATAAGAATTTGTTAACCTTTATTTAACTAGGCTAGTCAGTTAAATCAACATTTTTAAAAACAATGAGGTACCAATGACATTAGTGTTGGGCGATGTCCAAACGTTGTTGACATACGATTTATAAACTGGGTGGTTCGAGCCCTGAATGTCGATTGGCTGACGGCCGTGTTATATCAGACCGTATTCCACGTGTATGACAAAACGTTTATTTTTTACAGCTCTAATTATTAGCAATGAGGTACCTTAGGGTTTGTGGTATATACTGTGTTGTGTCGTGCCTAAGAACAGCCCTTAGCCGTGGTATAGTGGCCATAAACCACACCTCATCGGACATATTGTATCAGAACAACCCGTAGGTGAATCAATGTTGAGAGATGACGGAGGGTGTCACTCCCATAAAGTGAACAAACTGTTAATTGAAACCCAATAAGTCAGGAACCTCAAAGAAAAGTTGTACTATAAACATCTCTGGCCGCTGCATAAATCCAGGGACAATCTGTTACCAAGGACACATAATGCTAAATAATGAATTCACTTATAGCTGCTTCGGGATTTGTACACAAGCAAAAGCACTTTCAAGAAAAACACTGAGGCAAGCATCGATTAGCTATTATCTGCTAAATCAAAGCTCTTTTGTGGTTGACTAGAAGTGGGAGTGTATAAACTCCACCACTGAACGACATGCTGCTGTTATCCTGAAGAGACTGATCGACTATAGTATCGTCTTTGTCTTACAGCAGAAACTCCTTTCACAAAAAAACTGCCATTCTATTTTGCCGTTCAAGACAGCAGTAATTGACAACAGTCACCCATTTAGCCCAAGTCTCTGAATTCAACCGAGTCTCCAGTATCAATAAACAGAATGTCTAACAGATATGACACTAAACAACCTCAATGGACCAATTAACCATTATGGAAGATTGGATTGTGAGCACTATACTGTATGAGCGCTATACAGCTGAATGTTTAATAAATTATTTATGGGACTGCAGGACGCCCTGCTGCTTGGATGCCTCCAACAGTAATTAATACAACTGAGGAGTGATGGCAGACACAGAGGAAGAGAGCACAGGAGAATGGGAGTGAAAGCTGGGAGTTGAGGAGGGATGTGGCTCAATAGGATGAAATAGCAGTTAATTAACAGGCTGGTGTGATTTACGTTAATAAGCGCTGCTGGCAGCCCCTTGACTTACATAAGCATGTCTAGGGTCTTATCTAATAGTCTAGATTTAACGTAGTAAGCCTTTGCCATGTCGATCACAATGATCAGTCGTGTCCTTAGTTTAAATTGTTAAAATGTTGTATTTCGATGAACAATAAACAGCAAATGGTTGTATCAAGAACCTTGTATAAAGTTTTCAGTATGGAATTCCCAAAGCAGATAAGTACCGTTACTCTGGCGCACTAGAAATCCGAAAGATTTTCTGAAGCTGAAGAGATGCAATCCTAAGCAAAAGGCCGGCAGATGGCGATATTGATCTGGTATTGACGGTATTGTAACCATATCTATTCATTTGGAGATTTTTCTAACAAAAAAATTCCACTGACAGTAATAGTAAAATGACCAAATGGAATAAAAATTGTAAATTAACCCGTCAAGTCACAATCACCGTTATTGAGCTAGAATTGCAAAGTAACATGGATTCATTAGCTAGCTATACTCATGAAAATCATCTCGATTCTGTCAGATTCCGAATCTAATGCTAGCTAGCTAGGTAGTAGGCAGACACTAGGCTACTTTACTGTAGTTTATGTGGGAGACACCAGGGGATTGGGGGGGGCACTGTGTAGTCTAGTGCATTTGTGTGTAGTTAGGTAGGGTAGGTCCAAGGATTAGCGTTGTTTCACATATTTGGTGGCTTGATTTAGCTAGTAATAAGCTTGCTAATTTAGTTAGCTAGCGAGGTAACGTTTAGAAACAACCATGATAATTTCAACTCACCCCTTTCGTGGTCGAGGAAATAATTGTCAGAGAACAGTCCTCTTTTTGATTGTCTGGCACGCTAACGTTAGCTAGGGTACACCATTCACAACAGCAAGTCGTAGTTGATTGTAGATAGTTAGCTAACTAGTTATCCTTGCTAGCGTGGGGATAGTTGGCAGTACACCCCCTTGATATGTCTCACGATTCACACTTAACGTGTCGAGTCCATCGTTAAACTACAAACCCATTTGGTTTCGATGTTCCGGGTATTCATATGGAAATTCCCATACGTGCAGACCTCCTGGTTGGGTGGGTGCCCGTTTCCCTCATTACTTAATCTAGAAAGATCTTTGGCAAGCAAGGAACAAACGGAGGAAAAAACAGGAAGTGCCCTGCCTTCCGTGCACAAGATTTATATTAGCTCCAAAGCGTTCCAAACACCTGAGGTTGCCCCTTAGTTAACAATATATTTGTTGCCTCTGCTAGGAACATATATCTCTACCAATCTACTAACAACCGACCTAGGATATCAGTGTAACTAATAGTTTAAAGGCCGACAGGTGGCGATATGAGTCGTTTCATCTTACCGTCCAAAGCAAACGCATGCAGCTGTCTATATAGTGTATACATATCCCCCAGTGGAGCAGTTCGTACATCAAACATTCTCCAATCCGGATGCAAATGCATTGATTTCCTCCTTAACTCGATTTAATTATACATACTTTCTTTATGAAATACTTTTTCACCACCATGCTAGTGGCTAATGCTACTTCCTGATGATCTGCCCTGTATTCAGCCAGGGGTAAACAACAGACTACTGCAACCTGATTGGCTGAATGCAATACACAACATCTAGGGGTGTATTCATTATAGAAACGTTTACTGTTTAAGAGCCAAACGGAAGCAGACGAAACGGGGAGGGACCTACCTGAATTTGTCCAATAGAAACTCTCGTTTGCGTTTTCCATTTGGAGTAAACCTTTTGCAACAGAATCAGCTTAATGATTACACACCAGGACTAGCATTCCTAGGCATTAGGCACTCTAGCACGGTTGTGGAAAGTGGTGTTTTACAAAGAAAGTACGCATATTTCCACCGCTTTCTCGCCATTAAATCAAGTTGAGGAATACATGTTTTATGTATGAACCAGTCCATGGGGGATAGGAGTGTATAGCTGGCTGCATGTATTCCATTTGGACGGTAAGATGAAACTACTCAATATCGCCATCTGCCGGTCTTTGGGCTCTGTAGCTAAGTCAATTTAAATTCCCACTGCACGATAAAGTAGTCCTAGTAAATCTATTTTCCTCGCCTTTGAGAAATAGCTATTACTATTTTGTTCATAGAAATATGTCCAAATTAAACATAGCAGTAGTCGAAGAAAAATCTGCCCCCCCAAAATCTGAGTTTGAATGCGTAAGAAGCTAAATCATTTACATGTCTGAAACGCTACAAAGTACCAATTCAAACGGTCCAAAAAAACATACTAAAATTTGTGCAGTAGAATCGAATGGTAGAACTGTGTTGATTTGTACACTGATCCAGGAACAATCTAAATAGGTTCAGGCACTGAGGTATAATAAGAAGAATATATATATTTTTTATCTATGCCTTTTTGCCGAAAAGGTGTATATAATGCATGGTTTATTGGTAGGTTTCATTCTGAAAGATATTGCTTAATGCTCATGTTTAGTTAAATTTTTTGCGTGAAATAATTGTCCCAGGTGAGGGCTACCTGGAGTTTTTTTGTTGATTGGTGAGTGCATTGTTGCTTCTGGTGGAGTACAGTATAATTCTAATATGAGGGACTCTGGAGGTAGTGTTGTAACGAGTCATCTATGATTAATCGCCCTCTTCCTGTCCCCATCCTAGCTCTGCCAATGCCACAACAGAGTTTGGGGGTCTGGGTGGTGATGAGCTGGGCATGGAGTCTAGCAACACCCTGTACACATTGTTCAACAACAGACACAGTGTGGACCTGAAATGCCTTTGCATTTTCCCTGGGGAACACTGCTGGGTGCTCTATGTGGTCGTGCTGGTGAGTGACTGACACCGCAACGGGACCTCAAAGTGGAGGTCTTCACAGGTCCAAAAAGTTGGACCCATTCAGAAATGGATCCGTGGCTTTTCCACCTGACCGACATATATATATATATTTTTTGTGGTAAAGTTCCAAATGGACCCGAGAACAGTAAGACCCGTGGGAAAGTAAACCCAAACAGACCCGTGTCAGTTCAGATCCGAGAGACCCGTTTAGACCTGAGAGTAGAAAGAGAGAGAGAAAGAAATCTCAGACGGGTTGCTGCCAGCGCCATCAATAAACGAGCGATATTGGCAAAATGATCCACAGTTACATGACCTTTAAACTGCCTAGAACAAAAAAACGTTGTTGTGTTTCGATGTGTAGCATATTAAAAACTTTATAGTAAATTGTTTTATTGTTTTTTACTTTCCTTAAACAGTAATTGTCCACCTCAGATGTTAGAGATTTGAGCGTTAAATGCATTAGGGCATCGCATGCACATAGGCCTATAGGCCTAGACGTCTACTGCATGATATTGATATTTTAAAAAGGAATATAAAGGAAGAGAAGTTTAGGCCTAGCCCTAGAGAGGTGGATGGAAAGGTAGAGATATGTTCCCGGCATGCATTCTTTATCCTTGTCAGATAGGCAACTACTGCTATACAGATGTAGGCGTACAGAAGGAGGCAAATTCGTTGATTTTGTTTTATAAAGATAAGCATTGTATTGTTAGATTAAAGGAGCAACTCTGGTAGGCCTAAAACATCCTTCCTCACCTCAAGGCTCAACCTGAGTCAGTTGGTGCTCCGGTGCTCTCTGCCTTCATAGGCCTGCAGTAGCTAAGCCTAATAATAGCCATACCACACCAAACCTTCATAAAAGTTTCTTTACTTTATTAGGGTAATATCAAAAGTAAGTCAAATCATTGCTCAATGTTTATGGGTGAAATATTATATTGCAGCATTAAATTATGTGTTGCGTCTTGCCCTCTGGTTTGACCTTTTCATGGTTTGAGTGCAAGTAGCCCCATAGTACGCCTGCCGGTAATTATATTACACTATATATACAAAAGTATGTGGACACCCCTTCAAATGAGTTGATTCAGCTATTTCAGCCACACATAAATACTTTGTTGAGACAAAATGTACTTGCTACGATTGTGATATGTTGCTTTCTCGCCTAGCTATCTTAAGATGAATGCACTATTTGTAAGTCACTCTGGATAAGAGTGTCTGCTATATTACTAAATGTCAAATGTTTACACTAACGCACTCCTATTTCAACATCCAGGACACTTCATAATGATCAATGTTGCCTGGTTTGCCACACTGTCATTAGATTAGACTGTTACAATCTTCTATCTTTCTGTATGCTGCCACAGTATCTGCTCGGGTTTGACATTCCGATTGGCTAGGCATAGGTCACTCTTTTCCAGGTATAGGTCTTCACGGTCCAACAGACCTGAAATTCCAAGATCGCAGGATCCTTCCTAAATACAAACGTTTGTCTCAGGTCTTGGCCGGGTCTGATATACACAGAACAAAAATATAAACTTGATATGTAAATTGTTGGTCCCATGTTTCGAGCTGAAATAAAAGATCCCCAAAATGTTCCATATACCCAAAAAGCTTATTTCTCTAAAATGTTGTGCAGAAAGTTGTTTACATCTTGTTAGTGAGCATTTCTCCTTTGCTAAGATGATCCATCCACCTGACATGTGTGGCATATCAAGAAGCTGATTAAACAGCATTATCATTACACAGGTGCACTTTGTGCTGGGGACAATAAAAGGCCACTCTAAAATGTGCTGTTTTGTCACACAACACAATGCCACAGATGTCTCAAGTTTTGAGGGAACGTGCAATATGCCATTGCACATTCTAGCTGGACTGCTAGAATGTTTACCGAAGTTTTTGCCAGATAACTCAATGTTCATTAATCTACCATAAGCCACCTCCGTTGTTTTAGAGAAGATGGCAGTATGTCCAACCAGCTTCACAACTGCAGAGGGGTCTGCTGATGTCAACGTTGTAAACAGAGTGCCCTATGGTGGCGGTGGGGTTATGGTATGGGCAGGCATAAATTATGGATAATTAACACAGTTGCATTTTATCAATGGCAATTTGAATGCACAGAGATACCGTGATGAGATCTTGAGGCCAATTGTCGTGTCATTCATCCACCGCCATCACCTCATGTTTCAGCATGATAATTCACAACCCCACATCGCAAGGTCTGTACACAATTCCTGGAAGCTAAAACTGTTCCCAGTTCTTCCATGGCCTGCATACTCACCAGATATGTCACCCATTGAGCATTTTTGGGATGCTCTGGATCAACGTTTACGACAGCACGTTCCAGTTCCAGCCAATATCCAGCAACTTCGCACAGCCATTGAAGAGGAGCGGGACAACACTCCCCAGGCCACAATCAACAGCCTGATCAACTCTATGGGAAGGAGATGTGTCTTGCTGCAGGAGGAAAACATTGGTCACACCAGATACTGCTGGTTTTCTGATCCATGCCCTTACCTTTTAATTTAAGGTATCTGTGGCCAACAGATGCATATCTGTATTCCCAGTCATGTGAAATCAATAGATTAGGGCCTAATTTGTTTATTTATATTAACTGATTTCCTTATATGAACTCTAACTCAGTAAAATCTTTGAAATTGTTCCATGTTGCATTTATATTTTTTGTTCAATATAATTGCCACAGGCCTCGGGCATGTGCAATTAAAATTGATTTACGGACTGGACCCATCTTCTGTTAATTTAATGTGTAAGGTGATGAGAACTGCGCGAGCTCGTTATCTATGTCAGCCAATTCCAACTAAATAAAACGTATAGCTGAAACTGGTTTCGGCTGCTCACCTCACGTACGCCTGCTGCTGAGGAGAGAGCGAGTGAAATGAACCTTGGCCTACCTAGGCTGCTGTTGATTGCGAATATATAGGCCTTTTTCATTTAAGTAAAACGAAAGTTACAGGTGAACGAGTATAGTGAAAAGAAGCAGACAAAGGGGAATGCCATCCGTGGGGACAAGTTTTAATATTGTAGTGGACAAAGATGAGAAGAACGTTGTCACGGCCAAATTTACTGTTTGCATCTCGCTATTCAGCATTGATGCAATTTTCAAACTTTAAAGTATGTATTTTCGTATTTATTATAATTCGTTTTATCTTTATTATTATGATTCAGTTAGGGCTGACCCCAATTAGTCAACCGAGATTGTTTTAGTCGAGTTTTGCGCCCATCTCAGGAAACTAATCAATTGCGCAGGCCTAGACTAAAAGCCTATTTATGCTTAAACCAATGTATTCTTGATCCAAAAATGTGGTAGGAGGGAGGCTCCATGTGGAGGGTTTGACGCAATTGCTGAGCCTCCAGAGGCATTCAGAGGCCATCCTGTATGGACACAAACTCACTTATATTACAACAGCTCTGCGAAGCGCAAGAAATATTAATGCTCTGACTTCTGCGAAGGCCACATCATCATAAATGCTGCATGGCCAATGCAGACGTTGGATTGACAATGCGCCCAGCTGCACGTCGCCAGTGCGCTCTCTCCTGCCAATTTGCGCTCATTAATTGTTTCATAACTTCATTGAGTGAATTGTTTGCGTTTGATTGTTAGTGTATTTCAATTCCCAATTACATATCACCAGTAGTACATTTACCGTTAATTCCTAGAATGTCTAATCTACAATGTTTGTTACTTTGGATAAAGTCATTTATTTGAAGGCATTCAGTATTATTATTCCAGTCTTCCGGTTCTCATTGTCGGAGTGGACACATTGTTTGCAGAGTACACAACCTATGCTAACCGTATAAGAAACACGTTTTCGTTAATTTCATTCCTTTGATGAGTTTTGTCAATTTAGTCATTGTCTTTTATTTGTGGTGTACGCCACACTGTAGGAGAAGGTGTGTTCAGTGGCCAGCCTGATCATCTCTGTCACACACAAGGGGACGGTCAACTGCATCAGGAAGGTGGGAGGCAGCCTGGACCCAGAGAGCATCTTTGAGATGACAAAGGTGAGAAAGGACGCCTGCGCTCCTCTTCATATCATCTGTCCTCTCTCACCCCAACAAACGTATTAGCATTGAATGTTCAGCTGTATCACGGTTTAACCTTATCAGCACATCACAAAGTTGTTTACACAATTACACCCTTTGGGGGAATTTTGTGCAGAGGAAATTCATGAAGTGTGTGTGAATGTACAGTTTATTTGGTTTATGTGAATGCAATGCAATGTATATGTATACAGGTGCTGTATACCGGAGAACGCTACACGCACACACCCACACACAGTCTTGTACAACTAACCTAGTGGGGGCACACAATTCAGTCCCATCCAAAATCCTTTTTTCCCGTAACCCCTAAACCTAACCCGTACCCTAACCTTAACCTGAAAACGTAACCTTAACCCTAAACCAAACCCTAGCTGCTAACCCTCACCCTAAAACTAAGCCTAGCTCAGAACCCTATACCTAATTCTAACCTTAACCCCCTAGAAATAGTATTCAACCTTGTGGGGACAATTTTTGTTCGTCTACTATTCTGGTCCCCACAAGTATAGTTACACTCACACACACATATTTCTATGCTCTGTTGTATATCTCTACAGACAGGGAAACGGGTAGGGAAAGCCCTCATGGAGCTTCTCCAGAAGGAGAGTCTGGGAAAGAAGAGACAGAAAGTAGGCTTTAATTTAAAAAAACAACTTTTAGGTTTATGCAACAGTGTTAAATGTGTCTGTCTTCCTTACACTTCAAAGCAGGGACATTTTGAATCACCGATAGAAATGACCTGTATGAGTATTTTGATGAAAGGTTAATGATGTTTACTTGAGTGCTGAACTAAGGTGGAGGTGGCAGATGACAAACATGTTTTTTTTACCACTACTGAGTTTACTTTTGTCTTCCAGATTGGTCAGGATTACACGAATGTTCAGCATTTAAGTGAAGTTAAAACCGTAGAGTACTTATACTGCATACCTCTATAACTGAATATCTTTTTCTGTAATTGAGTAGATACTCTTGACGGCAATAGTCACTGTGTCCTATTGTCCTTTAACACGTGTCAGATTCATCAGAGGAGCATAAAGTGCACATCCAAAAGAGCAGATGTGAGACAGGACCATTTCCACTGCCTAAGAACCATGGCCTGGAGCATATGATCTACTTTGCCAGAGAGGAGACCGGTCCAAAGAAACACAAATGTTTACTACTTCACCATTTAAAAACCTGACCAAGATCCTGAGTAAAAATAAAAAATAAAAGCAAAGAAATTAAGTTGCATGGCAATAATACCAAAGACAAATGATTTTAGTTGACCATAATGTGAGGTAAGAGATGCCATTTGACTCAAATTAGAACCACTACACCCTATTGTTCTTTTTCAAAGTACAGGGTGGGACCACTGGGACATCCAGAAATCAGATAAGGATGTCACAGTGCATGTGATGTCTGGGACTGAGAGAGTATCAGGTTCTGAGGTTGGACAGCTCCAGCTCCAGGCAGCAGTTTTCAATTACACTGTTTTTTTCCTTTTGTGGAGGACTTGGGGACATAAATTGCTAGGCTCCACATTGAAGCAGTCATTCAACAACAGACCTAACCATGGAGTTCAGAAGAACCTGTTTGGTTTTTGGAATACTCCTCTTGGTGAACTGCTCATTCCAGCAGGCTTTCCCTATGAAGAAAATGGTTAAAAAGGGTAGGTGGTGGGTGCCTCGCACTCTATATAATGGTCAGAATGATATTTATGTCAAGTGTTGAAATTGTATTTAAATCAATCATTTTGAATCTGAGAGAAATTAAATGTTTGTTACACACAGCTCTCATAGATTAACTATTTTGAGTAAAATAGGATTTTATTAGTCTTGCCAGAACATTGCCTGCAATACACATCAATAATTTCAAGCAACACATCTGGCATTGCCACCTCACTGGAGCAGTAGCCTATTGCTCAAACTTTGCGTCATCTTTGCGTCCATCCTGTTCCCCTCCCCCGTTTCTGTTCTGTCATGCTCCAGATGAAGGCAAAGGCGCAGCCATAGAGGAGCTGCAGAAGCAGATCAATGACATTGTTCAGGATCTAAATATTATGAAGGAGCAACAGGCTTTGCAGTCAGGTGAGATTCACACACACTGGTATTGTTCAGGAACTTTTGGACATAAATAACAGTATCGGTTTCTGTTTTAACACTTCTAAAGACGCTCTGACACTACAATTTTCACTTGGCTCCTCAGTTTGTTTGAAAGGGGTCAAGGTTCATGGCAAGTGTTTCCTGGCTGAGCCGCTGAAGAAAAGCTACCACACAGCCTTTGACGACTGCATTGACATGGGGGGTGTACTCGGTACCCCCTTGTCCAAGGACCAGAACGACCAGCTCAGCGACTACGTCCACCAGAGCATCGGCCCAGGCGAGCAGATCTGGCTGGGCATCAGCGACATGGTGACTGAGGGCAACTGGATGGATCAGACGGGTAACAGCATCCTCTACAAGAACTGGGACTCTGATTCCAGATCCCCAAAGACAGATCGTTCCCAGAACTGTGTCATCCTCTCAGAGGCCACTGGTGGGAAATGGTTAGACAAGAACTGTCGTGAGGAGAAGGCCTCTGTCTGCGAGTTCAACATAGTCTAAGGTGCGCCATTTGTTAGTTGCATTTCCCATGCTTGAATTATATTTTTTGTTCGCTACCATGTATTCTTTTCTACAATGTACGCTTTGGTTTTAAATTCAACCCCTGAAAATGTATATTTTTTAACATTTGGAACAAGTTACTGACACTTTTCTAGAGCTGATAAGGTTATCAAAAATGTTGGAGAATTCTTTGTAAAACATGGTGGTTTCTTAGACACAGATTAAGGATTATCCAGGACTAGGATTAATCTGTGTCCGGCGAAACTGTCCCAATGACAATGACACATTTTCATGTGAATTTGCACAAGTATGAGATCTTTACCTTACCATATAGATTGCTTTCCTATCTAATTGACAACAATTATTTCAGAGTGCTAGCCCTTTGAATACTTGTTTGTTTTCATCACAAGATGTCTAGCCTGAACACATAAAATCTCAATAAAAATTATGAAATTATAATAGGGGCTTGTCTAAGAAAATGTAAAGACATTGAAAACCCAACTATTACACGTTCATTTAACATGTATCAAATCTTGTAGCGGGAAAAGTGACTTTAAAAAAAATAAAACATTTAAACCTTTGAACAGAGATGAGACAAAATTGTATTACCGCAAGAGGATTGTCAATCTGTTGACCTTTGGCGTCTTGCTAAAGGTTTGGTTGTTTCCCTTAAAAAGTCCCTCTTGGTAACTACTTCAATGAAAACCTGCCATACAATCATCCTGCCTTCCGTGGTTGAAGTTCCTGTGGTTATAACAAACTACAAGCCAGGACTTTAAAGGTCACAGGTTTTAGCCAAAGAATGAAAGAATGTCACTTTTCCCATCACAATAAGACACCTTCTGAAGCAATATTGTTTTGGATTGATTCCCTTATCTATCCTAGATACAGTATTATTCACAATATCACACTGTACTCAGACCACTCAAAATGTCTAAGGAATTTATAAAAATAAAAAAATTGGCAGAGAAATTTATAAAAACACATATTTACAGAGAAAAACCCTTGCCACAAGGCATAAACAACGCTAGGTACAAAACTAACAAACAAAACAAGCAGCCCGGCTCTTAAACCCATAACACACCAGTGTCCAGGGCAACATTCAAGATATACTAGCATATCAAACTATTAAAATACTATCAAGAAATACACAAAAACCAAGTAGACCAGTAATGTAAACACAGAAGAGCAGCACCGTGTGCCGTTTCAGAAATTACTCTCTAGGAGCTTGGAGGAAACAAACTCAGGCTCCAATGAAAGGCAGTAATAGTAATTTGTCTGATAGTCTTGTGCAGTAGGCACAACACCACTAATACAGACTCCCTGAATGTTACGCAAAGGCACATTTACACCCCATTTCTCCACTGCAGTGAACCTGAAACACATTGACCTATGTGAAATGAGTAACAGTAGTCCATCTCACAGTACCGCCTCACGCTAAATGGATTCCTCCCCCTTCGAGTCGATGAAGGTCCCTGGATCTAGGATTTGGTTTGCCCCCGACAGTCTAATCGTATTAATGTCCCCAGTGCTCTTGAACGTGTAGAGCTCATTGTCTACCATCCTGCGGTCCATGAAGCCCATGCTGTCCTGGCGGTCAATGGGCGTGCGAGGTCTCGACGGGATGAAGGTTTCCGACGGGTCTAGGAAAGGTCTATACTCGTCCATCTCAGGCTCATGGTCTGCAGCTGTCTCTGTGATCTCTGGCACTCCATCCTGGAGCGCCATGAACGTCCGATAGGTGTCGACCGGCTGTCCTTGGAAGTGGTCCTGGATGGCGCCCACGTAGCTGGGCTCGCGCAACAGGTGGCTGTACACCATGGTGTCTTCGATGGAGGCGTAAACGTGAGACTCGCTGTCCGACCGAGTTTTGGTGAACACATGATCGCCTGGGATGAAGATATTCCCTTTCCCTATGCAGATGGAAGCCTCATTGACCATCGCTCTTTTCTTCTTCCTGCAAAGCACGAAAGAGGAATACAAATGGTTGAGTCAAGAACACATCACACTATGGGGGAGGGGGGAGGGGCAAGTCATAAAATGACCTCAACATCAAAGCTATATATGGATTGTTTTGGTGAGGCAGGTGTTCTCACCTGAACACCAAAAAGACTGTCAGCACTATAAGCATAAGGAGCAGCACTGCTCCCACAGCACCCAGGATGCCGCTTAGGAGCAGCTCTACAGAGAGACACACACAAGGAGAGAATCATGATTACATATGGTAAGAATGAGACAAATATAGCTGCAAGTAGCAATGAAATGAGGTGCTGGCGTATGAGCAGGCTGGAACACAGTTGCATAGACATTATAAACCCTTCCTTGTAACAATTCAAAACACTCATCTTTGATGTATTGCGTTGCTTTTCTCAAATGTACTAGAGACAGTAATACATGCTGAGAGTTAAGGTTCACACATGAATTGCATGCAGTTTCATTAAAATGTTGTTATACATACACAGGACCTTCAGAAAGTATTCAGACCTCTTGACTTTTAACACATTTTGTTATAACCTTTGTCTAAAATTGATTAAATTGTTTTCCCCACCTCATCAATCTACACACAGTACCCCATGACAAAGCAAAACAGATTTTTAGAAATGTTTGCTAATTTATTCAACATAAAAAAACTGAAATATCACAAGTATTTACACTCTTTACTCAGTACTTTGTTGGAGCACTTTTGGCAGCGATTACAGCCTCGAGTCTTCTTGGGTATGACGCTGCAAGCTTGGTACACCTGTATTTGGAGAGTATCTCCCATTCTTCTATGCAGAGCCTCTCAAGCTCTGTCAGGTTGGATGGGGACCATTGTTGCACAGCTATTTCCATGTCTCTCCAGATGTTAGATCGTGCTCAAGTCCGGGGTCTGGCTGGGCCACTCAAGGACATTTAGAGACTTGTCACGATGCCACTTCTGCATGTGTCTAAGCTATGTGCTTAGGGTCGTTGTCCTGTCCGGAAGGTGAACCTTCGCCCCCCAGTCCGAGGTCCTGAGCGCTCTGGAGCAGGTTATCATCACTAGACTCCCAGTTCGTGCAGCTGAAAAACATCCCCACATGATGCTGCTGCTGCCATGGTGGCAGTAGGGATGGTGCCAGGTTACTTCCAGATGTGACGCTTGGAATTCAGGCCAAAGAGTTCAATCTTGGTTTCATCAGACCAAAATAGATGTTCCTCATGGTCTGAGAGTCTTTAGGTGCCTTTTGGCAAACTCCAAGCGGGTTGTCATGTGCCTTTTACTGAGGAGTGCCATCTATCTGGCCACTCTACCATAAAGGCCTGATTGCTGGAGTGCTGCAGAGATGGTTGTCCTTTTGGAAGTTTCTCTTATCTCCACAGAGGAACTCTAGAGCTCTGTCAGAGTGACCATCAGGTTCTTGGTTACCTCCCTGACCAAGACCCTTCTCCCCCGATTATGCAGTTTGGCCTAATGGTCAACTCTAGGAAGAGTCCTGGTGGTTCCAAACATCTGCCATTTAAGAATGATGGAGGCCCCTGTGTTCTTGGGGACCTTCAATACTGCAGAATGTTTTTGGTATCATTCCCCAGATCTGTGCATCGACACAATCCTGTCTCGACGCGCTACGGACAATTCCTTCGACCTCATGGCTTTGTTTTTGCTCTGACATGCACTGTCAACTGTGGGACCTTTTATATAGTCAGGTGTGTGCCTTTCCAAATCACGTCCAATCAATTGAATAGACCTCAGGTGGACTCCAATCAAGTTGTAGAAACATCTCAAGGATGATCAATGGAAACAGGATGCACCTGAGCTCAATTTCAAGTCTCATAGCAAAGGGGGTGAATACTTTAAATAAGATAGTTCTGTTTTTTATCAAATGTGCAAAAAGTATCAACATCTGTTTTTGCTTTTTCATTATGGGGTATTGTGTGTAGATTGCTGAGGGAAAAAAACTATTTAGAATAAGGCTGTAATGTAACAAAATGTGGAAAAATTCAAGGGGTCTGAATACTTTCCGAAGGCACTGTGTGTGTGTAGAGATATATCTCAACACCTGCTTTGACACAAAGAGAAGTTGAGTTATTAGGCTTTGATTGAGAGCGCAATATTTATTTCCTAGAAAGTTGTGATTTTCTCTTCCATCTCTTGACATATCGCTGAGCTTTTTTCACACTTAGAGGGATGAACATATATTCTGAGTTGAGTCAAGCTGAGTCAACTGTGTTGATGATTATGAGATCATCAAGTACCCCTAATAATTCCCATATGTGTGTATTGATGTCATTTACGATATAGACATCCAATTAAAACAACTATTATTGTTTTCTTTTTGCCCTCAAATTTTAGATCACTTAAGAGTTGTTGAAATAACCAAAAAGGTCTTGTGAGACGAATGCTAGAATTATGCAGATATCTTAGCAAACATATTAGGTCACAACTCTATCGTAACATTACAAATAGGTCCCTTACGGCTAGTCTTCTGCAGGGTAACCTTGCTGAGCACACTGAAGTGTCCGTTCTCCGGCATACAGTTGGACATGTTGAGGTAGAAGCTCTCAGGGACCATCAGCTTGTCCTCTGCCTCCTTATCCTCCCTTCGACTCAATAGCTCCTCTGGAGAGCCCAGGGTCTGCACCTTGATGAATGTGTGACCCTTGCCACACTTGGGCTGGCTGATGTTGGTCAACAGCAGGTCGGCCTGGAGGTGGCCCGGCAGATTGATGATCCAGGACACGGTGGAGTATGGCTTCATGCCGCTGGGCCAGTTTGGGGTGGCCAGGAGGGCAGGGGAACCCATTCCGGGCTGGACTGTATATATGATGCTGTCTGAGGGACAAAAGGAAGTGACGAAGAACAATACATTTTCAATACAGTTTGAACACAGTGGTTGAAGAGAGTGAGAATGTAATTTCCCATTCAAACCATTGTTAAAACAAATCCCCTCGTCATTGCTGTATGTCTGTGCCCTCTTGTGGATGTTACACAAGGAACCATAAAAAGGTAAGTGAAGAGAGTATTAAAGTAACTGTCCAGTGTTTCCAGACGTCTATGAAATATGACCTACAATTAACTACAAAATGACTGAAATTGTTTCCCGTACAATTTTGTTTAATTGATTATGTTAAAAAGCAGCTTTTCTGTGTTGGAATGGTGGTGGTGTACCCCCAACAACAGAATGGTGTGGGCTTATACCACCAATAGAGGTACAGGATGAGTCAACAACATTATTTGGGTATGAGTTAACAGAACTGTTTAGTGAGATTTTCACTGGATAGTTACTTTAAAATATTTTTAAAAAATGAAAAAAAACAACTGCGAAACCAGTTAGCATACCTGAGATTTTTTTACTGAATGACACATTGAGGAAAGGCCCTTGAATCAGGCTAAGGTCCTTCGCTGTGGCAGTAATAGAGACGTTGGAGTGCACTTGAATTTTGTGAATGATGCCTTCGGAGCAGAAGTAGCCAATGGAGGACCCATCACCCTCTGCTATGTGAAGGGAGACACTGCCATTGCACTCCTGTCCTGGAAGGGACTGCCTGAGGTTTCCTGTGGGGGACAGTAAATCCACGGTGCCATATACTGGGATAATGAGGTGCCAGGTGAAGCTTTGGAGTAGCGTAGGGAGGCACGTCGGCATTTTAGGGACCGTAAGGAGAGTCCCAGTCACGGAGCACGAGTCTAAACTCCGGCATCCTGGAATAGATCCACAGAGGCTTGAGATATTATAATGGGTTTACATACATTCATATTCTTAGTCCATCACATCTTTAGATAACAAACAAAACACAAAGACCATTTGTTCTAGCTTTGTCACAAATATACTCTAATAAGAAGCTCTAACCACTAGGCAGCGTAGCTTAGTGGTTAGAGTGTTGGACTAGTAACCGGAAGGTTGCAAGTTCAAACCCCCGAGCTGACAAGGTACAAATCTGTCATTCTGCCCCTGAACAGGCAGTTAACCCACTGTTCCTAGGCCGTCATTGAAAATAAGAATTTGTTCTTAACTGACTTGCCTAGTTAAATGAAAGGTTAAAAAAAGTGAGAATGGCATAGATACTGTCCATAGTGGTTTCTATGTTTTGGAAGCAATACATGCAACGCTAATGTATGTATTGTTACAGTACCTATGGTTTTTACGGCTGTCAGACGTAGGTCTTCACTTGGACAGTCCAGGAAAGAAAGCCTGGCTTTGGTCCCTGAGAGAACTGTGATCTTCTCCTGGAGCACAGAGTCCTTCCTCATCTCACAGTAGGGGTCAGATCCCCTCTTCTCAAAGTGGAGGACTAGCCCTTCATCCTCAGACAGATTTACAGTGCAGAGAACTGACCAGGGAATAAAAGACACACAGGCACAATCATCTTCTGAGAAATAGGTCACCGATCACCACTCATTTAATTTCATTGATTGATTGAATGAATGAATGATCAGGCTACAATATGTTTTTTAAACATTTAGAATGGAAATATTAGTATTATGTTGGTTTGGAAAAGTCTAGGGTTGGTTTAACAGATTGCATGTATAGAATAAAGAAGCATTTTTTTATCTTACAACACAAATCATGTCATAACAATTTATGATTGCCAATAGCCTTTGTACCTGGATGGCCGCTCCTCATCACTGAGACCCTAAATTTGAGGGACAGGCCCGGTTTGGTCCTGTCTGTCTCACAGTTAAATAGGGTCATGGTGAAGCTGCCCTGCCTGTGTGTTGGCTGGGGGTCCGCCAGGGTCTTCTGGATGCCCACCTTCCCACGCGCCTTGTGGTACATCACCATCACTTCCTTCTTCTGGCAAAGAGACTCTGTGTGATTCAGGAAGTTAACCGTGTAGTTATGCATGCCGGGCACCGTGAAGTCCCACCTCATCAGGTCGTCATCAGGGAAACCTCTAGGGTAGTTGGCTGAGAGGAAGTCTGTATCTGACACCCCTCGAGGTAGGTTGACTTTTACCACAGCCAGCACTGGAAGGAAAGGGGTTAAATGAGGTATAATGACATGACAAATTCTGTAAAGGGAGGTCTACCGAATACATACAAGCTAATAGAGATGAACTCAGTGACCTCAACAGGCATTTATTTTTTATGGCTCCTCCAACAGCTGCCAGACACTCACTTTTAATTTCCGGTCCGACGGTGACCTTGAAATCCAGCGGCTCCAGCTTCCTATCCCTAGGGACCTGCAGGGACACCCGGCCCTTGTACAACACCTGGATCCTAGTGATGCTGCCGCCTGGGCAAAAAATGCCGATGGTGGCGAGCCCGGTGCGCTGGTACGTGATGATGGTGTAGGTATGCTCGTCAGGACAGGTCTCAGAGGGTGGAATCTGTCTCATTCCCGGCGATGGGAAGTCCAGCTGGAAGGAAAGGCCAGGTGGTACTTTCAGGTCCCAGGTGAAGTTTCTGTTGAAGTCTGGGAAGAGGGAGGACTCCGTCTGGACGATGTTCCCGCTGCAGGTGATCTCTGTGCAATCTGGAGGAGGAAAAACATTGTATTAGTGAAGCTAACAGATGAGCAGCTTTTGCACTGTCGAGACTATTTCATTGGGTCCATTGTGTTAGGCATGCTCAATCAAATGCTATTAGAAGTCAGGTCAGGGCCCTGTTGAGGCCAGGAAAATGGGTCTGAGGCATCTTACCAATCTCTCTGTTGATCTCCACACTGAAGACATCTTGTGGCTGTGGGCAGGTGAACTTCACAGAGGTGTTGCGGGCAGCTCTCAGGACGAGTTCTTTGGGGTTGCAGGTAGGCCCCTCCCCAACACACACACTGCACTCTTTGGCTTTGGTGTTTCTGCTGATGGTGACGATAGTGTCTGGCTCTGGAGTCACGGAGATCATCCGGCTCTCTGAGGAAAATTTGAAACGTAAACACTAATTTATAGATCTGATATTTCAACAAAAGATAATTCACTGTACATACACTTCTCACATTAGAGTTAGACATGAACAGAACAGTTGAAAGAGCTTACGTTTCTTTATGGGTTTGGCCGTGAATATAGAGGAATCCACCTCTCTGCCTTTTGGAACTTGCAAAGACACCGTGGCTTGGCTCGGTATATGAAGGTGAGCCACGAGGCCATTCTTGCAGTATGTCTGAGTTTTGACCTCTCGTTCAGTGTTGGTCCTGGTTACAGTGTACTGGTAGCCATCTTGACACAACTCTGATTCAGTCATCTCCTTCAGCCTGTCAACAGGGAAGTCCAAATTCATAACGGTCTTCTCCGGCACACTTAGGTCCCAGACGAGTGTTCTAATGAACTCTGAGAAGAGGGAAGGCTGAGCCACACCTGTGGCAGGGCTGCAGGTGTCATTGGTGCATTCTGGGTAAAATAAAATCACATAACAGGTAAGACCGGAAGAAACCTAAACAAAACCTGCTTAACGGTTCACTCTTGGGGCCAGATCTAAAAGGTAGCCTTAGCTGTTTTTATGCAGCATCTTCGCTGACAACTACCACCCCAGGATGTCAAATTCTGAAGCATCTGCCTGTGTTGTACATATTTTTGACTGTGTAAATACAGCAATACTGGTTTGATCGAATTGAGCTCGCAGTCTAAAATGAAATCCAATACTACAAAGTTTCTCTAGACTCACCGATTTTCCTGTGGATCTGGATGACGAAAGCACTTTGTGGTGGTTCAGTGCAGTTGAAGAGCAAGGTGACATCCTCATCGGGGACCAGGGCCAGCGATGAGTGACAGGTCGTCTGGGTGTCATTCTCAGTGCCATTGACCTTGCATACGGAACACTGTTCCAATGGAAGGAGCAGTGAGGACGACACAGTCACAGTAGCATCTTTGTCAGGGCGGACAGTCATGCGCAGACATTCTGAGTGAACAGAACGAAGAAAAGGTTATTTTGAATATTTTGCAAAGTCCAAACTGAAAAGGCTAGTTCACTACTATGTCATTGTATTGAGTAGGAAAACTGTTGTTGTAGTCAATTAACTAAAGGTAACAGAAATACATGGAAAAAAAGATTAGAAAACAGTGACATAGTAGTTAAGTTTCACTGAACATTGGGAGCAGGCTAGAACCCATTGTCATGTCTGGACTTAAGGCTGCACCAGTTATTTCACAAATACACATCCGTACAGAACACTACATGTTCCTTCAAAGGAAAATATGAATGGAGGTTCTGGGCAATTCCACGATAACGGAATTACGCTTTCACTTTAAAAAAATGTAAACCAATCAAAAACCATTGATTTCAAAGTTTAACAAACCATACAACTATGCACAAGGCCTACTTTGAACAATTTCCACTGAAAATGTTACAAAAACTAATTTAGTGGAAGAACTGTGCAGATGTAAACTTTGGTAACGGAAATATGGTCAAATCTATTTTTATGTAAGCACGTTTTCCAAAAACTCTTAAATATCTGCTCCGAATTAAGATTCAAAGATATCTTCAGAAAGTTTGACACCCCATTCTATGATTGAAAAATATATATTTTGGTTATTGAACTACAGCAAGTCAATTGGATTTACACCTGGTAACGGAATTATGGTAATGGGTTCCTGGTTTGTACTAATCAGAAATGCCAAATTATGGATATGAATGTCATTCTCCACAAGTTTGGGCATCACACAGCAGAGCACAGTAGAGTACAGTGCAATACAGCACAGTAGGGTAGAGTTCAGTAGAGTGCAGCAGAGTACAGTGAGCCCAGTACAACATACTGTACTCTACTTCTTTACTGTACTCTTCTGTATTGTACTCTACCGGTACGCCATCCAAACTTGTGAAACACGCCTATGATAGTTTGGTCCGTCTGTAGATATTAACATCGGGGTCAGGAAGGGACCAAATTGCAACTACTATTCAACATCCATGGACGTTCGGTGCTCAGTGGTTGAGGATGCTGGTTACAGTAAATGGAAAGAGAAGGGGCTCATGGGTAGGTGTCAGTAAGAGCTGGGAGAGGTGACAATAACTGGAGAGTGAGAAAGGCAGAGAGGGAGAGAGAGAGAGGGAGGGGTTGTCCAGACTTGACAATTTAAAAACTCTTGTGGTTTGACCACCAGACAACAGAAAATGCCAACTGTGGTTTGTGACTATTTTGATTTCCCATTTTAGCCAATTCAGTTGCAGTAATTATTTCCGTTTGGTAACGGAATTACGAGTTTTAATCATTTAATAATTCATAAACAAAATGTATATGAGTAAAATCACTAACTAATTGGTAGGTCTGGCATTACTTGTTACTTCTGTGAACCTACATTATCCTGCCTCTTCATGAAGGAGAGAAATTAGAAAATATCTTAGATGTGTGGGTTTTTGGTAACAGAATCACAAAGCAATATTTCTTAAACTTACAGAAAGTATATAAAAAAAATGTAAAAACTAAAATACAAGTGTTGATATTAGTTGGCAGAGGTCTTTACATCAACGTTAGTGTTTTGAAGTATTTCTGATACCTTTTAAGACCCCTTTTCCATCTGTTTATCCAGGAATCTTTCATTTTTAAGATGTAAAATGATTGAAAAAGGCCTTAATTCCCCAAAAATAGACTATTAGCTTCCATATGTCACCTAACTTGACATGTTCCAATCAACTTTGGTGCTCATGGGTCCTGTTTGTTTGTTTTACCCCCTTTTCCTCCCCAATTTCGTGGCATCTAATTGGTAGTTAAAGTCTTGTCTCACCGCTCCAACTCCCGTACGGACTCGGGAGAGGCGAAGGTCGAGAGCAGTGCATCCTCCGAAACGCAACCAAGCTGCACTGCTTCTTGACACAATGCCCACTTAACCCGGAAGCCAGCCGCACCAATGTGTTGGAGGAAACACTGTGCACCCGGCCCTCCATAGGAGTCGCTAGTGCGCGATGGGACAAGGACATCCCTGCCGGCCAAACCCTCCCCTAGCCCGGACGATGCTGGGCCAATTGTGCGCCACCCCATGGGTCTCCTGGTCGCGGCCGGCCTCGACAGAGCCTGGACTTGAACCCAGAAACTCTATTGGCACAGCTAGCACTGCGATGCAGTGCCTTAGACCACTGCGTCACTCGTGCGCCACTTGAGGCCCTCATGGGTCATTTTTAATGGAAATGCCCTTCTGTTACGTTCAAATTGACAGGAAGTACGCTGTATCAAGTCCTGTGTCAGATGACTGGTCTATGCCCAAACTTACCATGGTAGGATCTCTTTTGTCTTTGAATAGCATATCAACAATTCAACATTAATAACATAACCAAACAATGAAATATACTCTACTGGCATATCCAAGTTCCAGAGTGGGGATCTGATACTTTTACAGTTATAATATAATTTGTAAGCATTACCAACAGAGTATCCTCTACCAGGCTTTCACCTTGTATATGAAAGCCTGTAGAAGTTCTTGTCAGAAAGAGGCTTAAAAAGGGATAGTTCACCCAAATTACACATTGGCTTCCTTACTCTGTAAGCAGTCTATGGACAAGGTGTGAAAGCAATCCATGCCTTGGTTTAAATTCCTTGGCACGGTTTCCACATGCTAACGTTTGAGTATTTGTGGCACAAATCCAATTCAAGTTATGGGACAAATATTACCCTGTAATCAATCTATGGACAAAAAGGCTGAGGAAATCAATATGTCATTCTATAATTTGGGTGATCTATATCTTTAAAAGAAGTTAGAGTATCTAGAGACGGAAGCGAAAGCGAGACATCCGGCTCCCTTTATCTAATAGGGGCGGGGCCGCTCTGGTCTGCTAATTTGGGGGCATTCAGTTTGCGGAACGGTTTGTACTGAACAACAAGTTACCCCAAAACGTTCTTGTACACTCTTGAACAGACAAAGGTACGTTTGCACAGTTCTGTGGGTGTGCCTTGAAGCAATGAGTGACGTATTTAAAAGGCAGCGGTGCATTTCGGCCCACAACCCAAGCCCTCTCCGTTTTTCAACTGGTCTTTCAGTACAGCACCATTTCCATTTAATTGAATGTTCCACTACGTTTTTCCGTACTGGATACTGGAAGCCGAGGCTACCAACAGAGTGAATGAGAAAATAGATAAAAAATGTTCGCCCTCTGCGGGTGATTAGCAGGATGTGCAATGATACGAGTAAACAGAGGGCTGTGATTGGCATAGTAGGCAATTTAACCAATTTCTCTGTAAAAAATGGACAACAACTTTAAAACTTTGATATACCTGTAGAGTATATTATGTTACACAATATATAGAAAAAGTAATCAGATATTATCATGTTTATATTTATCAATATTAATGAATTAAGAAAATTGTTATTGCAATCAAAATACTACTCATATTACAGAGCAAAGCGGAAAAGCTTAATAATTTTGCTTTGTAGCAACTGGCTATGTAAAAGGACCCATGAACACCAAAATGCAAGAGTCTACATTTTTTTGAAAGTAAGGTATATCAAGCAGATGGAAAAGGGTTTTAGAAACATCTACCAGAAAGTCTTAATACATCAAAACACTATATTGTTGAAGTTAAGACCCTTGCCAACTAAAATCAACATTTATATTAACTTTTGCAGGAATGATTTTCCTCTTGTAAATTTAAGAAATATTGCCTAGGGTCTTGTCATCCTGTTACCAAAAACCCACATACACAATACAGTTGAAGTCTGAAGTAAACATACAATTAGGTTGGAGTCATTAAAAACCGTTTTTCAACAACTCCATAACAAGAAATTTAACAAACGATAGTTTTGGCAAGTCGGCTAGGACATCTAATTTGTGCATGACACAAGTCATTTTTCCAACAATTGTTTACAGACAAATTATTTCACTGTATCACAATTCCAGTAGGTCAGAAGTTTACATACACTAAGTTGACTGTGCCTTTAAACAGCTTGGAAAATTCCAGAAAATTATGTCATGGCTTTAGAAGTTTCTGATAGGCTAATTGACATCATTTGAGTCAATTGGAGGTGTACCTGTGGATGTATTAAGGCCTATCTTCAAACTCTGTGCCTCTTTGCTTGACATCATGGGACAATCAAAAGAAATCAGCCAAAACCTCAGAAAAAAAAAATTGTAGACCTCCACAAGTCTGGTTCATCCTTGGGAGCAATTTCCAAATGCCTGAAGGTACCACGTTCAGCTGTACAAACAATAATAGTGTGCAAGTATAAACACCATGGGACCACGTAGCCGCCATACCGCTCAAGAAGTAGACGCGTTCTGTCTCCTAGAGATGAGCGTACTTTGGGGCAAAAAGTGCAAATCAACCCGAGAACAGCAACAAAGGACCTTGTGAAGATGCTGGAGGAAACATGTATAAAAGTATCTATATCCACAGTAAAACGAGTTCTATATCGACATAACCTGAAAGGCCGCTCAGCAAGGAACAAGCCACATCTCCAAAACCACCATAAAAAAAAACAGACTATGGTTTGCAACTGCACATGGGGACAAAGATCATACTTTTTGGAGAAATGTCCTCGGGTCTGATGAAACAAAAATAGAAGTGTTTGGCCATAATGACCATCGTTATGTTTGGAGGAAAAAGGGGGAGGCTTGCAAGCCGAAGAACACAATCCCAACCGTGAAGCACGGGGTGGCAGCATCATGTTGTGGGGGTGCTTTGCTGCAGGAGGGACTGGTACACTTCACAAAATAGATGGCATCATGAGGGAGGAACATTATGTGGATATACAGTGCCTTGCGAAAGTATTCGGCCCCCTTGAACTTTGCAAAATTATTCAGCCTCTTTACTTTCAGTGCAGCAAACTCTCTCCAGAAGTTCAGTGAGGATCTCTGAATGATCCAATGTTGACCTAAATGACTAATGATGATAAATACAATCCACCTGTGTGTAATCAAGTCTCCGTATAAATGCACCTGCACTGTGATAGTCTCAGAGGTCCGTTAAAAGCGCAGAGAGCATCATGAAGAACAAGGAACACACCAGGCAGGTCCGAGATACTGTTGTGAAGAAGTTTAAAGCCGGATTTGGATACAAAAAGATTTCCCAAGCTTTAAACATCCCAAGGAGCACTGTGCAAGCGATACTATTGAAATGGAAGGAGTATCAGACCACTGCAAATCTACCAAGACCTGGCCGTCCCTCTAAACTTTCAGCTCATACAAGGAGAAGACTGATCAGAGATGCAGCCAAGAGGCCCATGATCACTCTGGATGAACTGCAGAGATCTACAGCTGAGGTGGGAGACTCTGTCCATAGGACAACAATCAGTCGTATATTGCACAAATCTGGCCTTTATGGAAGAGTGGCAAGAAGAAAGCCATTTCTTAAAGATATCCATAAAAAGTGTTGTTTAAAGTTTGCCACAAGCCACCTGGGAGACACACCAAACATGTGGAAGAAGGTGCTCTGGTCAGATGAAACCAAAATTGAACTTTTTGGCAACAATGCAAAACGTTATGTTTGGCGTAAAAGCAACACAGCTGAACACACCATCCCCACTGTCAAACATGGTGGTGGCAGCATCATGGTTTGGGCCTGCTTTTATTCAGAAGGGACAGGGAAGATGGTTAAAATTGATGGGAAGATGGATGGAGCCAAATACAGGACCATTCTGGAAGATAACCTGATGGAGTCTGCAAAAGACCTGAGACTGGGACGGAGATTTGTCTTCCAACAAGACAATGATCCAAAACATAAAGCAAAATCTACAATGGAATGGTTCAAAAATAAACATATCCAGGTGTTAGAATGGCCAAGTCAAAGTCCAGACCTGAATCCAATCGAGAATCTGTGGAAAGAACTGAAAACTGCTGTTCACAAATGATCTCCATCCAACCTCACTGAGCTCGAGCTGTTTTGCAAGGAGGAATATGAAAAAATGTCAGTCTCTCGATGTGCAAAACTGATAGAGACATACCCCAAGCGACTTACAGCTGTAATCGCAGCAAAAGGTGGCGCTACAAAGTATTAACTTAAGGGGGCTGAATAATTTTGCACGCCCAATTTTTCAGTTTTTGATTTGTTAAAAAAGTTTGAAATATCCAATAAATGTCGTTCCACTTCCTGATTGTGTCCCACTTGTTGTTGATTCTTCACAAAAAAATACAGTTTTATCTTTATGTTTGAAGCCTGAAATGTGGCAAAAGGTCGCAAAGTTCAAGGGGGCCGAATACTTTCGCAAGGCACTGTATTGACACAACATCAAGATATTAAAGCTTGTTCGTAAATGGGTCTTCCAAATGGACAATGACCCCAAGCATACTTCCAAAGTTGTGGCAAAATGGCTTAAGGACAACAAAGTCAAGGTATTGGAGTGGCCATCACAAAGCCCTGACCTCAATCCCATAGAAAATTTGTGGGCAGAACTGAAAAAGGATTCAAATGTCAGGAATTGTGAAACAGTTTAAAATGTATTAAATGTAAAATCAAGTCAGTATCTGGTGTGGCCACCAGCTGCATTAAGTACTGCAGTGCATCTCCTCCTCATGGAATGCACCACATTTGCCAGTTCTGTGCTGTGAGATGTTACCCTATTCTTCCACCAAGGCACCTGCAAGTTCCCGCAAATCCGACCGTCACCCCTGGTGAGACAAAACCGTGACTCGTCAGTGAGGAGCACTTTTTGCAAGTCCTGTCTGGTACAGTGACGGTGGTTTTGTGCCCATAGGCGAAGTTGTTGCCGGTGATGTCTGGTGAGGACCTGCCTTAAAACAGGCCTACAAGCCCTCAGTCCAGCCTCTCTCAGCCTATTGCAGACAGTCTGAGCACTGATGGAGGGATTGTGCGTTCCTAGTGTAACTCGGGCAGTTGTTGCCATCCTGTACCTGTCCCGCAGGTGTGATGTTCGGATGTACCGATCCTGTGCAGGTGTTGTTACACGTGGTCTGCCACTGCGAGGAAGATCAGCTGTCGGTCCTGTCTCCCTGTAGTGCGGTTTTAGGCGTCTCACAGTTTGGACATTGCAATGTATTGCCCTGGCCACATCTGCAGTCCTCATGCCTCCTTGCAGCATGCCTAAGGCTTGTTCACACAGATGAACAGGGACATCTTTCTTTTGGTGTTTTTCAGAGTCAGTGGAAAGGCCTCCTAGTTTTCATAACTGTGACCTTAATTGCCTACCGTCTGTAAGCTGTTAGTGTCTTAACGACTGTTCCACAGGTGCATGTTCATTAATTGATGGTTCATTGAACAAGCATGGGAAAAGGCGTTTAAACCCTTTACGATGAAGGTCTGTGAAGTTATTTGGATTTTTACGAATTATCTTTGAAAGACAGGGTCCTGTCCAGTGTTTGTTATTTTGCCCATCTTAATCTTTTCTTTTTATTGGCCAGTCTGAGATATGGCTTTTTCTTTGAAACTCGGAATCCCGGAGTCGCCTCTTTACCGATGACGTTGAGACTGGTATTTTGTGGGTGCTGTTTAATGTACCCGCAACATTAAATATCTACAATATATTTCTGATCTAATGTTATTTTAAAATGGACAAAAGGTGCTTTTATTTCAAAAACAAGGCCATTTTTATCAAGTGACCAAACGTTTGAACGGTAGTTTATATCAAATTAAAAACTAGTGACCACTTTAGTATATAATTCTTCAGTTTATCGACATATTTTGCAACATTGAGAATGGGGAGGCCACACTCAATACATAATTAGCAACTGATTGTTAACGCCTGCTTGCTAAGTTTGAAAGAATGTTTTGAACGTTCTCTCACCTGACAGGTTGAGGAGCAAAGTCACAATTCCCAGGAGCGCTGGAGCGCATTTTTTTGTGAGCCGCATGTCCACTGATAAAACAACAAAGAGATGTGCCTAAATGATTCCGGATAAATGTTATCAAACCCACTATATTTGCATTTTGTAAAATCTCAGGTTAAAACATTTTCGATGGCGGTGACAGAGCAGTAACTTCCTGATGTACATTACCTGTTACACGCAGAGGGCGTGTACGCTACCATAAATGGGTAACCTGTTGAAACTTGACCGAATAGTGTAGTTGACAGGCTGGTCTCATAGACGAGACGTAACATAGTAAATGAAAATCCAGGACACTCAAATTAGTATGATACAGTATGTTGAGTATTGGTGTGGTTACATAACACAGAGATTTACTTAAGGCAAAAACAAAAGCAGGGTGGTTTATCTGGTGCATAACGTGAACAAATAGAAATTGTTTTTGTTTTTTACATTTTTGTCATTTAGAAGATGATATCATCCAGAGTGATTTACAATAGTGAGTGCATACATTTTCATATTTTTTTCTCATACTGGTCCACCCCCCATTCGTGTTCCAATCTCATCATGGACAACTTTAGCATTTTAGCTAATTAGTAACTCTGCATCTACTTAATCATTTTAAGCTACAGTACCAGTCAAAAGTTGGGACACACCTACTCATTCAAGGGTTTTTCTTAATTTTAATATGTTCTACATTGTAAAATAATAAAACTATGAAATAACAGATATGGAATTATGTAATAATCAAAAAAGTGTTTGAGATTCTTCAAAGTAGCCACCCTTTGCCTTGATGACAGCATTGCACACTCTTGGCATTCTCTAAACCAGCTTCATGAGGTATTCACCTGGAATGCATTTAACAGGTGTGCCTTGTTAAAAGTTAATTTGTGGACTAAGCCAATCAGTTGTGTTGTGACAAGGTAGGGGTGGTATGCAGAAGATAGCCCTATTTGGTAAAATACCAAGTCCATATTATGGCAAGAACAGCACAAATAAGCAAAGAGAAATGACAGTACATTATTGCATTAAGACATAAAGGTCAGTCAATCCAGAACATTTCAAGAACTTTTAAAGTTTCTTCAAGTGCAGTTGCAAAAACCATCAAGTGGGGGCGGAGCTTGCATGTTGGAGTGAACGGCTGTGTGTGAGAGAGGCTCCTGCAACTTTCTAACTTAACCTGGACACCAAAATCGAGAGCACTATTCGAACTGTGGCTTCGCAGCAGGGGCGTAGCCAGAATGTTTTGGGGGGATAGGCCTAGAAAAATTTGGATAGGCATTTTTTCTACTTGTTTATTACATTTATTTTGCGATGTGCACCGTATATTATTTAGTAATACAATTGTTTTATACTAGTGCATAGTACTTGGAGCAACCTCGTTACATATACAAATAATTACCCATCCCAGCATATTAAAACAAGACAGTAACTTTAGACCAGTTGCCAACTTGCCAACAACATAAAACTCATCTTCAGGTGCACTTTAATCTCGATGGACAAAAAAGTCTATATTCAATGTTCCCATTTATACCATGGCCGGCAGTAGTACTATAGTAGTAGTACCTTACCTTTAGTAGACATATCATAAGGCGTGACCTACATCACAAGGCGCAGACGGCGAAGCTTTGAGTTGAATATGGTGATGATTTCATCATAATCCAATGTATCTGTCAATTCACACTCAAAAGACAGCAAACTGAAGTGGTTCAGCCAGCCGCTTGTCATTGATGTGCGAAGACGATTTCTTATCCTAGTTGTTGTTGAGAAAAGTCTCTCCACACTGCATGATGTCATTGGAAGGGTGACAATGAGCCTGAACAGAGTTTATATTAGGGAAAATATCATCAGGGCAGCTGTCAAGTACACTCATTATGGAGGAAAAGTAATTATTTCCCATGTTCATTTTGCGACTCAACTGCTGAATAAAAACAGTGAATTCAGCATCCTCATATTAATCCTGATATTAATGATGATCGCATGTGGTCTTCAGCTGCACTTTAAGGCCGTAGGTTTGAGATTCTTTGGAAAAGGAGGCTGCCGATTGCATAATCCCATACAGTGAGGGAAAAAAGTATTTGATTCCCTGCTGATTTTGTACGTTTGCCCACTGACAAAGAAATGGTCAGTCTATCATTTTAATGGTAGGTTTATTTGAACAGTGACACAGAATAACAACAAAAAAATCCAGAAAAACGCATGTCAAAAATTGTATAAATTGATTTGCATTTTAATAAGGGAAATAAGTATTTGACCCCCTCTCAATCAGAAAGATTTTTGGCTCCCAGGTGTCTTTTATACAGGTAACGAGCTGAGATTAGGAGCACACTCTTAAAGGGAGTGCTCCTAATATCAGCTTGTTACCTGTATAAAAGACACCTGTCCACAGAAGTAATCAATCAATCAGATTCTAAACTCTCCACCATGGCCAATACCAAAGAGCTCTCCAAGGATGTCAGGGACAAGATTGTAGACCTACACAAGGCTGGAATGGGCTACAAGACCATCACCAAGCAGCTTGATGAGAAGGTGACAACAGTTGGTGTGATTATTCGCAAATGGAAGAAACACAAAAGAACTGTCAATCTCCCTCGGCCTGGGGCTCCATGCAAGATCTCACCTCGTGGAGTTGCAATGATCATGAGAACGGTGAGGAATCAGCCCAGAACTACACGGGAGGATCTTGTCAATGATCTCAAGGCAGCTGGGACCATAGTCACCAAGAAAACAATTGGTAACACACTACACTGTGAAGGACTGAAATCCTGCAGCGCCCGCAAGGTCCCCCTGCTCAAGAAAACGCATATACATGCCTGCCTGAAGTTTGCAAATTAATATCTGAATGATTCAGAGGACAACTGGGTTAAAGTGTTGTGGTCAGATGAGACCAAAATGGAGCTCTTTGGCATCAACTCAACTCGGCGTGTTTGGAGGAGGAGGAATGGAGGAGGAATGCTGCCAATGACCCCAAGAACACCATCACCACCGTCAAACATGGAGGTGGAAACATTATGCTATGGGGGTGTTTTTCTGCTAAGGGGACAACTTCAACGCATCAAAGGGACGATGGACGGGGCCATGTACCGTCAAATCTTGGGTGAGAACCTCCTTCCCTCAGCTAGGGCATTGAAAATGGGTCGTGGATGGGTATTCAAGCATGACAATGACCCAAAACACACGGCCAAGGCAACAAAGGAATGGCTCAAGAAGAAGCACATTAAGGTCCTGGAGTGGCCTAGCCAGTCTCCAGACCTTAATCCCATAGAAAACCTGAGGAGGGAGCTGAAGGTTCAAGTTGCCAAACGTCATCCTCGAAACATTAATAACTTGGAGAAGATCTGCAAAGAGGAGTGGGACAAAATCCCTCCTGAGATGTGTGCAAACCTGGTGGCCAACTACAAGAAACGTCTGACCTCTCTGATTGCCAACAAGGGTTTTGCCACCAAGAACTAAGTCATGTTTTGCAGGGGGGTCAAATACTTATTTTCCTCATCAAAATGCAATTCAATTTCTAACATTTTTGACATGTGTTTTTCTGGATTTTTTTGTTGTTATTCTGTCTCTCTCACTGTTCAAATAAACCTACCATTAAAATTATAGACTGATCATTTCTTTGTCAGTGGGCAAACATACAAAATCAGTAGGGGATCAAATACTTTTTTCCCTCACTGTATGTGTCCTCTTGAAATCTTGAGTTAAACTCAGTAATCTGTCTGTCTAGAATATTGTTCCAAAATTGCCTCAGGTCACTGTCACTCTAGATGCTGGATGTTTTCCCTAATGGAGTTGTGACTAAACTGTCTGCCAATTTTACGGGCAGTTTTCACTGCCATGATGAGCTCACATCCCAATTACTAATACTGTATTATGCTTAATCACCATCTCTTCAGTTAGCTTGAGAACTTTATCAAAGTCTCCCCCTGAGTTTTCTCTGAATGTAGAAAAGCTGCTTTTGAGGATTTCAATTAAACCAAGTCCGTTCGTAGCAAAATCACTAGTGTCAAACAATTTACTAAACGTGACTAACAGGAATAAAAACGTATTGTTCTGGATTTGTTGTAAGAGGGCACCTGCTTCTAATGTGGTTTGTCCACAAGCCTCCGAAAAATCTGCAAGAACCTCTAAAATGACATCTAGCAGTAACAGCACTTTTACTCACAGACCCTGATTTTGAACTCCACCGTACATCCGTGGATCTTTCTAGCTCGATACATGGTCTATTGGGATGCAACTCTTTCTGTTCTATGAATCCAGCATGTCTGTGGGATCCACTCATAAATGTGTGTAGCTGGTTTACTGTGTCAAAAAAGAGTACTGACATGTCCCGACACTTGCCGTCGTGCACAGAACCAAATTCAAAAGGTGGGAGTTGCAATGCACATATGCCGCTTGCTTAAATGTTTGCTTTAGTTCCCTGACATGACTGAAGTGCCATCGAAACAAAAACCCACACAGAGTGGGCTCCAACTCCAGGGGTTGCAACACTTCATGTATTTTCTGAGAACTTCCTTGTGCAGACTAATCAGCGGTTTCCATAAACCCAACACCTCTTTCTTTAATCATTGCAGCATGAATGTATTGGATGCACACAGCAATAAGTTCTCGTTTCGATTGATCTTTATATTCATCTGCTAGTATGGCAAAATACGTGGAAGGTGCAGAATGAACTTCATCTTTTATCCTGCACACTCCAGCAACTCGTTCTGAATTTCAGGGCTCATAAGCGTGGCATTGTGAGGTAGCTCATTAAGCCTGTTTTGTATTTCTGAGTCATACTTTGAGATGGAATGTAAGATTTCTAAAAAGGTAGCTTTGTTCGGTTTCTCTATGTCCTCTGAGTGGAATATCCTGCTTTGCACACATTAGAACAAAATCTATGACCGCTTTAACATGTGCACGGTTTCTTTCTAGAAAATCCATGTTTACATCACCAAGTATTTGGTTCAACACAGTCCCACAACTTCTAGGCTCATGGGTCGCCTTGTAGGATTCAAATTTTGCAAGGGCACTAGCATGTAATTTGCTATTCTCGTGTTTGCAGCAAGGATTTCTTGTGATTTACCAGTTTTTAAATCCATCTCGTACGAATTCGTACAAATTTGAATTCGACATGTTCCCCAGGAAAGTGCCTACAAAAATTACAATAAATTGCATCTTTTGCTTTACTATACTCAATCCACAGGAACTGGTCATACCACCTTGAAGAGAAGCAGCGTGATATGCCACTTTGCCAACTTTGGTTGACAGGCTGGTTCATCAACTGCAGACAAATCTGTCGGTGGACCTATTGCAGGTTCACCCCCGCCCGCAGCATCAAGAACGAGAGGAGACGGTGGGGTAGGCAAGCATGCCTGACTCAACGGGGCATTCTCGGTTGTGATGGCGATTGCGGTTGTTTCTATCCATCTGTTAATGCCTCATTCTGGAAGCTATCGGTAGATTGATCCAAATTATTTTCTGGCACACACTCTTTTTCCTCCAGACGTCTTTTTTTGAAAAACCTAGCGATCGATATTTGGTTAACCATTGCTAGAACTACTAAATTACATTAGCTGGTGAGGCAATTCGAGTAAGCTAGCGTGGTAGAGCTTGCTAGCTTATGCGCTACAAAGTTTATCCACATTACATTGTTCAGGTAAACCACAGTATGATTATTTTTTTAAATGTAGCCAATAGTCGGAAGCCAACTTGTTTGTTGCGGACTATTTCTTTGTTATATTATATTAAAATTACCAATAGAAAATAAATCTCACAAACATTTATTTTAAACATGTAATAAAATAAATACAAATAAAATGTACACTGCTCAAAAAAATAAAGGGAACACTAAAATAACACATCCTAGATCTGAATGAATGAAATATTCTTATTAAATACTTTTTTCTTTACATAGTTGAATGTGCTGACAACAAAATCACACAAAAATTATCAATTGAAATTTATCAACCCATGGAAGTCTGGATTTGGAATCACACTCAAAATTAAAGTGGAAAACCACACTACAGGCTGATCCAACTTTGATGTAATGTCTTTCAAACAAGTCAAAATGAGGCTCAGTAGTGTGTGTGGCCTCCACGTGCCTGTATGACCTCCCTACAATGCCTGGGCATGCTCCTGATGAGGTGGCGGATGGTCTCCTGAGGGATCTCCTCCCAGACCTGGACTAAAGCATCCGCCAACTCCTGGACAGTCTGTGGTGCAACGTGGCTTGGTGGATGGAGCGAGGCATGATGTCCCAGATGTGCTCAATTGGATTCAGGTCTGGGGAACGGGCGGGCCAGCCCATAGCATCAATGCCTTCCTCTTGCAGGAACTGCTGACACACTCCAGCCACATGAGGTCTAGCATTGTCTTGCATTAGAAGGAACCCAGGGCCAACCGCACCAGCATATGGTCTCACAAGGGGTCTGAGAATCTCATCTCGGTACGTAATGGCAGTCAGGCTACCTCTGGCGAGCACAGCAGGGCTGTGCGGCCCCCCGAAGAAATGCCACCCCACACCATGACTGACCCACCGCCAAACCGGTCATGCTGGAGGATGTTGCAGGCAGCAGAACGTTCTCCACGGCGTCTCCAGACTCTGTCACATCTGTCACATGTGCTCAGTGTGAACCTTTCATCTGTGAAGAGCACAGGGCGCCAGTGACGAATTTGCCAATCTTGGTGTTCTCTGGCAAATGCCAAACGTCCTGCACGGTGTTGGGCTGTAAGCACAACCCCCACCTGTGGACGTCGGGCCCTCATACCACCCTCATGGAGTCTGTTTCTGACCGTTTGAGCAGACACATGCACATTTGTGGCCTGCTGGAGGTCATTTTGCAGGGCTCTGGCAGTGCTCCTCCTGCTCTTCCTTGCACAAAGGCGGAGGTAGCGGTCCTGCTGCTGGGTTGTTGCCCTTCTATGGCCTCCTCCACATGTACCTGTCTCCTGGTAGCGCCTCCATGCTCTGGACACTACGCTGACAGACACAGCAAACCTTCTTGCCACAGCTCGCATTGATGTCCCATCCTGGATGAGCTGCACTACCTGAGCCACTTGTGTGGGTTGAGACTCCGTCTCATGCTACCACTAGAGTGAAAGCACCGCCAGCATTCAAAAGTGACCAAAACATCAGCCAGGAAGCATAGGAACTGAGAAGTGGTCTGTGGTCACCACCTGCAGAACCACTCCTTTATTGGGGGTGTCTTGCTAATTGCCTATAATTTCCACCTGTTGTCTATTCCATTTGCACAACAGCATGTGACATTTATTGTCAATCAGTGTTGCTTCCTAAGTGGACAGTTTGATTTCACAGAAGTGTGATTGACTTGGAGTTACATTGTGTTATTTAAGTGTTCCCTTTATTTTTTTGAGCAGTGTATTTTGAATAATAATAATAATAACTTTTTGGGGGTAGGCCTGAGATCAAACTGGGTAGGCCGTGGCTACGCCGCTGATTGCAGGGCCAGAGTATTGTGGACCTTGAGAAGGCTACTGAATTCAACGCTGGTAGGATCGACGAGTTAGAGAAGCTATAAACATCCTTGCAGGATAGTGTACAGAGGCTTTCTGTGAAAGTGGTCGACCTAGAGGGCAGAGGGGGTGGAGGCTGGTTTTCGCCCCACCGACTTCTTCGCCAAGCTATTGAGTTGATACAATGGGATCGGATGTTTTGGCTTCGGATCCGCAGTTGTCCCAGTACCTGGACCGGGCCAACGTCCTCGCCCAGTAATCACCTGTTGTCACAGTTTCAAGACCAAGGATCTTATCCTGCGTGTGGCTCGAATGAGGGGTAACCTGTTACATAAAGGACATCCATTCTGTGTGATATAGCGCCCGATGTGGCAAAGCATTGCGCCGGCTACAGAGATGTCCTGAACAAACTCTACGAACTCCATCTTCGCCCAGCCTTGCTCTTCCCTGCCAGACTCAGAATTACCCCTCTTTCCGAATATACACCAATCCCCCGTGTGGGTTAGAATGCCTTGTCATTGTGTGCTAGTCTGCTCATGGACTCGAATCCATACTATGCCAAAATGTTTGAAACCTTATTAAACTGGGCTGCCGAGTGAAGTTTTATTCTCGCTATCGAATATGTAAGACGCAAAGCCGACCAATGGAGGGCGGTCAGAGCTCTCATTTAACGTTCATTTCACTGTCATTCCGGCTGGACGACTGTCGTTGGAGTTCAGAGCGATGCCTGTTTGAGTGGCCTTCTAGGTTTGGTCTTTGACACTTTCGGATGGATATACATTCAATTCCCCAATTTATTTGTTTTGTTTAGTTATTTATTTGTCAATTCTTACATTATTCTTATTATCATACCATTTATTTATTGTTTGCTGGGGACTGGTGGTGATGGTTGGGGCGGGGAGGGGCAAATGGGGTGGCATCAGACACCTGGATTGCAAGTTGGTGTTTTGTGCGGTTCTGTTTCTGTCATAGCCGTGGGCCACTCTCCCAATTAGGTTCCCACCAGCCTTCTGTGGTGTTTGCGTTTATACGTGTGGATAGCCTTCCACAAGCTTCCACAATAATTATTATTTGTACTTTACATTTTTTTATTTTAGCATTTTATTATTATTATGTATGTGTATATTTTAAATTAGTGTAGATTATTATTTTGGGGTATAAATGTTTGTAGATATGCGTGCGCGTGTGTGTGTGTGTGTGTGAGTGTGTGTGTATATTTATTTATTTATTTATTTTAGATTGGGGTACATTTCATTTAGCAAAATCCTTGTTCCGATCTCCTAACCCACAACATGTAAATGTATTACTGTCTACATCGTTTGCTGATGGTTTATGTTTAGACCGGCATTGCTTAGCAATATAATCTTGCGCTGCTATATCTTGCTTATCTCGGGGATTGACCCAGCATGACACTTAAGTGCGCAATATGTTTAAATTGCAACTTATTCTGTTTTGGTTTATTAGATGCTAAATGAACACTTTATATGCAGGAGCCTCCTCTGTTCATTTGTTAGTGGAAGTTCTAGGATAGTGAGAGGTGAACGTATCGTTGGGATTTTATTTTTGTTTTACCTCTTGTTCGAGGTCGCGCCGTGCATTTTTGGCATCGGCCAGACAATGTGTATTTTATTTTTTATTTAAATAAATACAAATTATCTCCTATTTGTGTATGCCTGGTAAAGGTGGGTTGAGGGGGAGGGTAAATGTTGGGGGACAGGGTGGAGGGTAAGGGTGCTTGCCGGGGGGGAGGGGTTGGTTGGATACTGCTCGGGTGTAGGTGCTACATATGCTGATTGTGATGGTTTTGTGCGCTTCCTTACCTTTTTATTGAGTTACATGTTATGCAGGCCACCATAGAAACTACAAACGAGAGGAGGGCGGGGCTTACATTTACTTCAGTGAATTGTCAAGGGTTTAAACGAAGCAATTAAGAGAGGCAAGGTCCTAGCCCACTTGAAAGCACTCTCTTCTGATATTATATTTTTGCAAGAAACCCACCTGAAAAACAATTCTCATAGCATACTTAAATGTAGGTGGGTGGAACAAGTGGTCTGGCACAAGAAGTTTACATACACCTCATCCAAATACATTTAAACTCAGTTTTTCACAATTTCTGGCATTTAATCCTAGTAAAAATTCAGTTTTAGGTCAGTTAGGATCACCACTTTATTTTAAGAATGTGAAATGACAGAATAATAAACGTGGTACCTTCAGGCGTTTGGAAATTGCTTCCAAGGATGAGCCAGACATGTGGAGGTCTACAATTGTTTTCTGAGGTCTTGGCTTACTACTTTTGATTTTCCCATGACATCAAGCAAAGAGGCACAGAGTTTGAAGGTACACCTTGAAATACATTCACAGGTACACCTACAATTGACTCAAATGATGTCAATTAGCCTATCAGAAGCTTCTAAAGGCATGACATTATTTTCTGGAATTTTCTAAGCTGTTTAAAGAATATTTGAACATAAAAACCATCAAGCGCTATGATGTCACTGGCTCTCATGAGGACCACCACATGAGAGGAAGACCCAGAGTTACCTTTGCTGCAGAGGATAAGTTCATCAGAGTTACCAGCCCCAGAAATTAGCAGCCCAAAAACATGCTTCACAGAGTTCAGGTAACACACACATCTCTACATCAACTGTTCAGAGGACACTGTGTGAATCAGGCCTTCATGGTCAAATTGCTGCAAAGAAACCACTATTAAAGGACACCAGTAATAAGAAGAGACTTGCTTGGGCCAAGAAACACTAGTAATGGACATTAGATGACCGGTGGAAATCTGTCCTTTGGCCTGATGAGTCCAAATTTGAGATTTTTGGTTCAAACCACAGTGTCTTTGTGAGATGCAGAGTAGGTGAATGGATAATCTCTGCATGTGTGGTTCCCTCCGTGAAGCATGGAGGAGGTGTGGGGGTGCTTTGCTACTGACACTGATTTATTTAGAATTCAAGGAACACTTAACCAGTGTGGCTACCACAGCATTCTGCAGCTATATGCCATCCCATGTCTGTTATAGTTGAAGTGTACATATGATGAAAATTACAGGCCTCTCTCATCTTTTTAAGTGGGAGAACTTTCACAATTGGTGGCTGACTAAATACTTTTTTGCCCCACTGTATGTGTATTTTCATAATGTTGATGTCTTCACTATTACTCTACAATGTAGAAAATAGTCAAATAAAAGAAAAACCCTTGAATGAGTAGGTGTGTCCAAACTTTTGACTGGTTGTGTACTTTTCAACCAGTGGAGGCTGCTGATGGGAGGACGGCTCATAATAATGCAATGGCATCAAACCATGTGTTTGATGTATTTGATACCATGCCACGTATTACACTCCGGCAATTACCACGAGCCCGTCCTCCCCAATTAAGATGCCACCAACCTCAGGTGTTTGCAAATACTTAGCATGTTAGCTAACCCTTCCCGTAACCCTTCAACCTAACCCTAACCTTAACCCCTAGTCTAGCTAACTTTCATCACGTAGCTGACTTTAGCCACTACAAATTGGAATTCATAACATATTATACGTATTGCAAATTCGTATCATAAACCAGTAACATATCATACGAAATGGATGATGGACATCCACAAATTAATACATACCGTGCTAAACGTTACATATCGTACTACACTGAACAAAAAATATAAACGCAACATGTAAAGTGTCCCATGTTTCATGAGCTGAAATGAAATATCCCGAAATGGTCCATATGCACAAAAAGCTTTTTTCTCTAAATTTTTGTGGACACATTTGTTTACATTCCTGTCTGTGAGCATTATCTTTGCCAATATAATCCATCCACCTGACAGGTGTGGCATATGAGGAAGCTGATTAAACAGCATGATCATTACACAGATGCGCCTTGTGCTGGGGACAATAAAAGGCCACTCTAAAATGTGCAGTTTTGTCACACAACACAATGCCACAGATGTCTCAAGTTTTGAGGGAACATGCAATTGTCATGCTGACTGCAGGAATGTCCGTCAAAGCTGTTGCCAGAGAATGCAATGTTAATTTCTGTACCAGGTCATTTTTGAGAATTTGGCAGTACATCCAACCTGTTTTATGGCGTCGTGTGAGCGAGCGGTTTGCTGATGTTCACATTGTGAACAGAGTGCCCCATGGTGGCGGTGGGGTTACGGTATGAGCAGGCATAAACTACGGACAATGAACACAATTGCATTTTATCGATGGCAATTTGAATGCACAGAGATACCATGACGAGATCCTGAGGCCCATTGTCATGCCATTCATCTGCCACCATCACCTGATGTTTCAGCATGATAATGCAAGGCCCTATGTCACAAGGATCTGTGTACACAATTCCTGCAAGCTGAAACAGTCCCAGCTCTTCCATGCCCTGCATACTCACCAGACATGTCACCCATTGAGCATGTTTGGGATGCTCTGGATCAATGTGTACGGCAGCGTGTTCCAGTTCCCACCAATATCCAATACCTTCGCACAGCCATTGAAGAGGAGTGGGACAACATTCCACAGGCCACAATCAACAGCCTGATCAACTCTATGCAAAGGGAATGTGTCCCGCTGCATGAGTCAAATGGTGGTCACATCAGACACTAACTGGTTTTCTGATCCACGTCCCAACACTTTTAAATTTAAGATCTATATTCCCAGTCGTGAAAAATCCATAGATGCATTTATTTCACTTGACTGAAAAATCTTTGAAATTGTTGCATGTTGCGTTTATATTTTTGTTCAGTCTAATTTGAGTGTACCATAATTTTGTTTACAATGTAAGTCCAGGTTGTTGTTGAAGCCTTGAGCTGATACGTCGATGGAACCTCATCTGACGTGACACCCCTCTCTTTGTTCCGGCTTTACTGATGCCCTACATTAATTATAGTATTTCATTAGTTGTGACAAGACTGCATTTTTAAAGTAAGTCTGTGTGGCTGTGTCAGTTAAATTATATTCTGAAGCATTACGGTAATAATGTGAAGATAGAAACCCTAGAAAGACCACACGAGGGCAGCAACACACAATAATCGTCACTAATTAAAGTGTTTCCAGATTTCTATTAAATATGACCTATAATTACTTACAATATGAGTGAAATAATTTTCTTTCCAAAAAAGTGTAATTAAGAATGTTAAAAAGCAGCTTGTCTGTGTTGGAATGGTGTGTGCGTATACCGGTCATTAAAAATATGAATGCGGGTAGTAGACTGCTGTTTGGCCAGCGCTTCTTCCTCTAGACTGCTGATTGGCCAGCTCTTCTTCCTCTAGACTGCTGTTTGGCCAGCTCTTCTTCCTCTAGACTGCTGATTAGAGGAAGAAGAGCTGGCCAGACTGTTGATTGGCCAGATCATCCTCCTCTGGAATCTTACATCATAGTCTATGAGGAAATAGCTATACTTTTTTTAACTGTCTGTTTGAGATACAAGTTTGAGGTAGAGTTTTTTTTCTCAAATGTATGCTTTGGCCAAAAGTACAAGTATAGCACGAGTCAACAACACTATATGGGTATGAGTTAACAGAAAATTAACTTTTTAAAAGTGTGATTTTCACTGAAAAGTTACTTTAAATGAACAGACTGTCAAAACTTCACACGTGTTAAAGCATGAAACACACTGAGAATCTCACAGCCAATAGACTGCCAATAGGTACTCATCACAGTGGGAGGTTGTTCCTTCTCTTGCTAGAACTAAAGTGGTACCTGCTGCGTGAGGTGTGCCAACCACTGATTAGGGACAAGAACTGTGAATTGCTTTACTCTCCGGAGAAGGGTGCCTTTGAAATGAGTGATAACTGGAGTGGTGTTACCTGTTGAGGATGGCCAACTGTAGTTGTGTGATACCCGTCGTTTGGTGCAACGCAGACCCAGTGGAGACGGTGGTGAAACAGAGAAGACACTGTCTGTACTACTGAGTTTTGATGTAGCGTTAGGATATGTCAGTTATCCCGTGACATCTTTTGTCCTGAACCCATTACGGTGTTTTAGGTGTCAAGCTTATGGCCATGTGGCAGCAGTGTGTAGGAGGGAGATTCCTAGATGTGAGAAGTGTGCAGGAGGACATGAGACCAAGGAATGTGTGGCATCTGTGTAAAAAGTTGTGTTTGTAAACTGTAGGGGCACCCATGGTGCTGGAGATCAGAGGTGTCCAGTGAGAGAAACACATCAAAGCTTTTGGCGTTCGTGGCCATGGTTGTCAACTGTACCGCAGGAATGAAACGTAAATCACAGAGGATAGATGTTGTGGTGGCAGCTGCAGAGAAGTACTTAGGTGTATGAGATTTTACTGCAGAAGAGTTACAAGGTGTTTTGAACAATAGTGTCCTGTCCTCCCAGGCTGCTAGCCTGGTGTAGGATCTGATAGGGCCAAAGTAGTGGAATAGTGATGAGATTTTAATGGGTGTAGGGTTAGTTGGTAGGGCATTTTTTCCCCCCATACTACAGAATAGTAAACTAACACACAGCCAATACAGTAGGTGACGGCATGCACCTGTAACATTTGTTTGCGGACCGCCATATTACCAAAGAAGAATTCATCCACGGATGAGCCAGTCACACTTAATATGCAATGTAGGCTATGGGATGGTGGATAACTAAGTACTTCCTCCAAGATAAGTGTCCACTGTGTAGCTAGTATTGTCATTGTAATTAAATCCCAATGGATTAGCTAGTTTCCATGAAATAGCTGCCGAGTTAGTGCAGTGTCCTTATGTTGCGCTAGCTAGCGAATATGCTAACAGACACTAGCTAGCTAAACATTTGGCTATGGGCTGGCACCTTCGGGATTATGGAGATTGAATTCAAGCATTTCTTTGTCATCTTGCTAGGTAGTTATCTAGCGGTGGCCATCTGGCTAGTATCAACAAAGATTTGTATAACTAACTCAAGATAGACCAGAGCCTGTCATTTCCAATGGGTGCAAATGAATCACAGTGAACAGAACAAGAAAGGTCAATGAGGTGGGCAGAGCCAAGCACAAGCTAGAGAGATCTTATTGGCGCGGTCTAGCATGTATTTGCATATTTCCATTAGGGAACGCCTACTATGTGAAGCACGTGTGTGCAATAACTCAATAAGCCCTTGCACTCCCTCTAAATAATTTTTTGAAAATTTGTCAAAGAGTATAGTCTACATACTTAGTCCATTCTGTTTGTAATAGATTGTAGTTTTGGAAATAGAAAACTGTATTGAGATAAACATTTTCATCAATGAGACAATTTGCAGAATGTCGGCCAAATTCCATCTCGCTCAATCTTCTCCCACTGTTGGCCACTAGGCTTCCTCTCTTCACCATATTTGGTAGTGAGTGGAAACGCCAATCGGATGCTTCACATTTATATATCTGGTGAAATATCTTGCTCATTGTTCTATCTGTGGTAACAACAAAGGTTTTCTACAAAACAACAACATTCGTGCATATAGCTTGGATTCTAGACCCTGAGCAATACGCACTGATAGGCATTGCCAAACAACTGAGATTGAGCTTTGAGTCTGTATGTTGGCCGCAGCCTCTCTATGTTAGTGATCGCTGTTTAACAGTCTGATGGCCTTGAGATAGAAGCTGCTTTTCAGTCTCTCGGTCCCAGCTTTGTTGCACCTGTACTGACCTCGCCTTCTGGATGATAGCGGGGTGAACAGGCAGTGGCTCAGGTGGTTGTTGTCCTTCATGATCTTTTTGGACTTGCTGTGACATCGGGTGCTGTAGGTGTCCTGGAGGGCAGGTAGCTTGTCCCGGTGATGCGTTGTGCAGACTGCACTACCTTCTGGAGAGTCTTGCGGTTGAGAGCCATGCAGTTGCCGTACCAGGCGGTGATACAGCCCGACAGGATGCTCTCGATTGGGCATCTGTAAAAGTTTGAGGGTTTTAGGTGACAAGCCAAATTTCTTCAGCCTCCTGAGGTTGAAGAGGCGCTGTTGCGTCTTCTCCACGCTGTCTGTGTGGGTGGACCATTTCAGTTTGTCCGTGATGTGTATGCCGGGGAACTTTAAAAAAAATTCCACCTTCTCCACTACTGTTCTGTCGATGTGGATGGGGGGGGTGCTCCCTTTGCTGTTTCCTGAAGTCCTCGATCATATCCTTTGTTTTGTTGACTTTCCTGACACCACACTCCGAGGGCCCAGTCCCTCCTTGTAGGCAGTCTCGTCATTGTTGGTAATCAAGCCTACCACTGTTGTGTCGTCTGCAAACTTGATGATTGAGTTGGAGGCATGCATGGCCACGCAGTCATGGGTGAACAAGGAGTACAGGAGAGGACTGAGAACGCTCCCTTGTGGGGCCCCAGTGTTGAGGATCAGCGGAGTGGAGATGTTGTTTCCTACCTTCACCACCTGGGGGCGGCCAGTCAAAGTCCAGGATCCAGTTGCACAGGGCGGGGTCGAGACCCAGGGTCTGAAGCTTAATGATGAGTTTGGAGGGGACTATGGTGTTGAATGCTGAGCTGTAATCAATGAACAGCATTCTTACATAGCTATTCCTCTTGTCCAGATGGGATAGGGCTGTGTGCAGTGGGATGTCGATTGCATCATCTGTGGACCTATTGGGGCGGTAAGCAAATTTGAGTGTGTCTAGGGTATCAGGTAGGGTGGAGGTGATATGATCCTTGACTAGTCTCTCAAAGCATTTCATGCTGACAGAAGTGAGCACTATGGGATGATAATCATTTAGTTCAGTTACCTTAGCTTTCTTGGGAACAGGAATAATGGTGGTCATATTGAAGCATGTGGGGACAACAGACAGGGATAGGGATTGATTGAATATGTCTAAACACACCAGCCAGTTGGTCTGCGCATGCTCTGAGGACGCGGCTAGGGATGCCGGCCCAGACGGCAGCCTTGCGAGGGTTAACATGTTTAAATGTTTTACTCACGTTGGCCACGGAGAAGGAGAGCCCACAGGCTTTGGTAGTGGGCCGTGTCAGTGGCACTGTATTGTCCTCAAAGCGAGCAAAAAAGTTGTTAAATTTGTCTGGGAGCAAGGCGTCAATGTTCGCGACAGGGCTGGTTTTCTTTTTGCAATCCGTGACTGTCTGTAGACCCTGCCACATACGTCTTGTGTTTGTGCCGTCTTGTGTTTGCTTGTTTGTTTGCCTTGCAGAGGGAATAACTACACTGTTTGTATCCGGTCATGTTTCTAGTCTCCTTGCCATGATTAAAAGCGGTGGTTTGCGCTTTCAGTCACTGAGTCAGCGTATACGTCAATGTTGTTGTCTGAGACTAACATATCCCAATCCATGTGATGGAAGCAATCTTGAAGCGTGGAATCCGATTGGTCAGGCCAGCTTTGGACAGACCTGAGCACGGGTGTTTCTTGTTTTAGTTTCTGCCTATAGGCGAGGAGCAACAAAATGGAGTCATGGTCAGATTTGCCGAAGGGAGGGAGTGGAAGGGCCTTGTATGTGTCACGGAAGTTAGAGTAGCAATGGTCGAGAACACTACCTGATCTTGTAGCGCATTCGATATGCTGGTAAATTTTAGGTAGCCTTGTTTTCAGATTAGCTTTGTTAAAATCCCAAGATACAATAAATGCAGCCTCAGGATATATGGCTTCCAGTTTACATAGAGTCCAGTGAAGTTCTTTCAGGGCCGACGAGGTATCTGCTTGGGGTGGGCGACTATAATCGAAGAGAATTCTCTTGGGGGATAATGCGGTTCAGCATTTCATTGTAAGGAATTCTAGGTCAGGTGAACAAAATGACTTGAGTTCCTGTATGTTATGATTGCACCATGAGTTGTTAATCATAAGGCATACACCCCCGCTCTTCTTACCAGAGAGATGTTTGTTTCTGTCGACGCAATGCATGAAGAACCCAAGTGACTGTCCCGACTCTGACAACATATCCCGAGTGAGCCATGTTTCCGTGAAACAGAGAATGTTACAATCTCTGATGTCTCTCTGGAAGGCAACTCATGCCCTAATTTCGTCCACCTTGTCTAGAGATTGGACATTGGCAAGTAATATGCTCAGAAGCGGTGGATGGTGTGCTTTCCTTCTAAGTCTGACCAGTAGTCCGCTCTGTCTGCCTCTCCTGCGGTGACAATGTTTTGGGTCGGCCTCTGGGATTAGATCCCATGTCCAGGGTGGTCCGAACAAAGGATCCGCTTCGGGAAAGTTGTATTACTGGTCGTAATGTTGGTAAGTTGACGTAGCATTTATATCCAATAGTTCTTCCCGGCTGTATGTAATAACACTTGGGATTTTCTGGGCTAACAATGTAATAAATACATTTAAAAAATATTTACTGCATAGTTTCCTAAGGACCTGAAGAGAGGTGACCATCTCTGTCAGCGCCATCTTGTTCATTTTATTTGTAATGGAAGTGAGAGTCATGATCAACAGCTATCTCAGGAGAATCAAAGAGTTGGAATACAAACTAAATATACAAGGAGCTCCAAAAGTATCGGGATAGTCAAAATGTTTGGTTGTTGTTTTGGCTCTGTACTCCACTTTGGATTTGAAATGATACAATGACTATGAGGTTAAAGTGTAGACTGTCAGCTTAATTTGAGGGTATTTTCATACATATCGGGTCAACCGTTTAGAAAGTACATCACTTTTTGTACATTGTCCCCCCCCCCATTTTAGTGGATTAAAAAAATGTATTTATCCAAGAGTATATTTTATATCGCCTATGAACATAATGTGACATTTTACATTCCACCAACAAGTGCAAACTGCTGTTCCACGCGGTATTTTTGTGTCAGAATTTGATTATCAGTGCTGCATTCTGCTGTTGTCTTTCGTTTTGTTGTTTTTGCCCAATTCTTTTGCTATGCCCCCCCCCCCCCACACACACACACACACATTCTGTCACATTTTGAATGTCTTTGTTTTATCCTTTTCTCTCCATAATCCTTGTTTTATTGCGCTGTGCCCTTGATATATCCTTTGTGTTGCAGTAATTGCTGCTGTAAATCAATGTAAGAGGACTTGAATAGCTGAATTCATTCCAGGGGATTCGTTGTATTGTCAACATGGATGATCGAAAGGAGAAGTTATTCATTGTTTCCGTTATTTTATATAGATTTAATTACAATAACAAAACAAACATGGATACATTTAAGATATTGCACTGAAACAAATGATAAGCAACTACAACAAAATGTCAATAAATGCAAGCAGCAATACATTTCAAATCAAATGTTAGTCGTGAAACGCTTACTTACAAGCCCTTAAACCAACAATGCAGTTATGAAAAATCCCCCAAAAACTAAGAAATAAAGTAACAAATAATTAAAGAGCAGCAGTAAAATAACAATAGCGAGGCTATATACCGGTACAGAGTCAGTGTGCGGGAGCGTTGTACATGTCTTTTTTTAGAGTTATCTTAACTTTGATTTAGGCTCTTACCATTGATGTAGTCTAGGCTATTCTCTTATGCATGATTCCTCAACTGTCTGATCTGGGCTAACTACTGTAGCTGAGCCTGCAGATTATCTTACATAACAGACTGATTGATTTCCTGAGCATGTATCCCAGTGTAGGCCACTTTGATGTTATCCAGAATTTACGATGAATTCCACCCGGGACGACGACGAAGTTTTTCACATCACATCGGGTAACTCTCATCACCTGAAACCTGACTGTCAGCATCACCGTCTCTGCGGTGACCCCCTTCTCTCCTTATTTCCTCTCTCTCTCTTCCAATTAGTGGGACGTAGGGATGAGGGGTGGGTGACCGGCAGACGGGAGTCTTCTTTAAACGCCTTTTATTAGGTCGGCCAATATGGTGTGTGCCACTAACTCCCCTGACGGGATTTAATGTAATTATAGGATTACAGTTGTCGGACAGCACTGCAGCCGGGGAATATTTACTACCAATGGAGGTGTTTTAAGTGTATATACACTGATTCACTGCGAGGTCATCTTTAAATAACGGAACCATATAAACATTATTAATCCTGACTTTTTGACATCGATTAATCAACTACATCGGAAGCTATATACAGAACAACCTTCGAGGTAGTATCTCGAGCGCATTACGCACGACGGGAGGTACACAGTCGCTCTTCATTCAGAAGATGAAAACTCTCAAATCGACACAGAGGGGGATATAAAGCATTACTGCGGAATACCAAGGATTTGGTAAGTTTGGAGGACGCTTTTTTGACATCCTTTGCCCCCAGGTTTAAAACAAGGAGTGCGAAATTGTGGGGAACGTTTGGAGTGCAAACGTACAGACGTATGTGCAGAGGCATAGTGTGCATGTTACAAACCTGTTAAGGATGTGACCCTTTTTTTTCAATTTTCGCCTAAAATGGCATACCGAAATCTAACTGCCTGGTAGCTCAGGACCTGAAGCAAGGATATGCATGTTCTTGATATCATTTGAAATTAAACACTTTGAAGTTTTTGGAAATGTGAAATTAATGTAGGAGAACATAACATATTAGGTCTGGTAAAATATAATACAAAGAAAAAACATAATTTTTTTGTACTTTGTACCATCATCTTTGAAATGCAAGAGAAAGGCCATAATGTATTATTCCAGCACAGGCTCAATTTCGATTTTGCACACTAGATGGCAGCAGTGTATGTTACAGGTTTTAGACTGATCCAATGAACCATTGCATATCGGTTCAAAATATTCTATCAAGACTGCTCAAATGTACCTAATTGGTTTATTAATACATTTTCAAAGTTCATAATTGTGCACTCTCCTCAAACAATAGCATGGTATTAGTTCACTGTAATAGCTACTGTAAATTGAACAGTGCAGATAGATTAACAATAATTTAAGCTCTAGCATTTTAACCCCATTCCTGAAAGCTAAGACTCTCTGGAACATGGACATGCCTTCTGTTTTCCTCTATGATCAATTTGTCGCACATAAGAATATAGTTGAATAGCCCTGTCATGGCCCTTCTAAGGACAGCCGTTCCATTCCCGGTTTTAATTAAATGATTCAATTTGTGCAAAATGATGGAATTCACATGCCATTTCTGTTGGCACTGAAATCTCTCCATAATAACTATGCGTCGATGGTATGTTAACTTTTTACGATTAGGGAAAGTAACCATGAGGGGAGGACGAAGCCTGTGTAAAATGTAATCCAGTAAATAGGCTACGTGGTTGAGTTACATAGCCTCTATACATGATGTCATAGAAATATACAAAGTAGACCTGTTAGTAAGCTACATTTCAATAAAAACATCTATTCGGATTTGAAAGCAAAGTGAGTCACAAGGAATATGCTATACAAATTAAATCACAACATCTGGTTATTATATTTTTTATGAACATCTTGCTGTGTCCTTTTTGACAGAACTGTTGCCGGAGCATCAAACGAGAGGACGATTAGGAATCTTGCCAAAAGCAAAAGCTCTTCTCTGTTATGTCTGTCTCCTCTTTACCGGAATGGAAACAACTCCTGCTGGAGAGAAAGAGGAGGGAGGAGGAGGAGCGAGAGAAGAGAGAAAAAGAGGAGGAGGCCAAACTCGCCAGCATGCCTGTTTGGAAGCGAGGGATCATCCAGAGGAGAAGAATGAAACAGGAGAGTTTTGGGGACAAGGAAAGAGAGGGCCCCCTCCAAGTCAAGGAGGGCAGGTCCCCTTCTGATGCTGTGAGTGACCCAGACAGCGCTACACTGGTGCAGCTGGGAAGTGAATCACCACTCAGCCCAGACGTCACAGGGCCTTGGCTGGATGAAGAGTCTAAACCGCAGAGTCAGGTGTTAAGGGAGACCATCACCACTGTCCAACAAAATCCATTAATTCGCACGCATGGCGGGTTGAGAAGGGGAAGAGAAGAAGAGATGGCTGGGGAGATGGGCCACGAGAAAGGGAATGAGCAGGAAATAGAAGTAGGGAGAGAGAGGGAAAAGGAGAAGGAAAGAGGCCATGTCAAAGGTCATGATGGGGAGTCTGGGAGGGGAAGAGATATAGAATTAAAACTACAGCAATACAGGGAACGGAGTAGGGGCAGAGAAAGGGACAGAAGTGCCGGAAGAGAGACGAGCCGGGACACCGTGAGAGACAGGGAAAGGGAATGCCCGAGAGGGAGAAAGGAGGAGGAGAGGGAGGAGGGAGACTCAGATCCTCAAAACCCCAAGTACCCCCATCCACTAGTCCCAGGCCTCCGTACCATCAGAGCAGACAACATCATCATTATTGAACAGGACAGAAAGGGCAGTGATGAAAGGAGGGGTAGAAGGAGAGAGTGGGAGAGGGAGGTGATGGAAGAGGAGCAGGAAAAGAGAGACATAAAGATGGACCTCAAGGAGTTTCTTTCTGGTGGAGGGAGTGTCACGGAGATCCGAGCATCAGTGGGATTGGTAATTAAACCCTTAGCTGGCACTGAGGACTGCAGGAGTGGAAGTCTAAAAGGGGCAGGCAGGGAAGGAGATGGCAAAGAGAAGGGAGAGAGAGAGGCAAAGTGCAATAAAGATGGAAGAAAGGACTGTGAGAGGGGGCTGGAGAGAGAGGTGGCGTGGTTGATGATGAAAGATAAAGAGAGGGAGAACTTGAGGGAGAAAGACCGACCACGAACACACACAGCTTCAGAACAAGAGGATAGGAGATGTGGTGACACAGATGACAGTATCCACAATGAGAGAAGAGTTAGGGTGAGTGAGCTGCTGAGTAAATTTGGGGAACATACAAAGAAATTCAGGGAACATCCAAAGCCCCCGTCCCGGTCTAAAAGCTCAGATTGTTTCAGCCGGCCTGGCAGGGACAGAGACTATTTTGGTCTGGACGAGGACAATGATGGAGACAGGAGAGGGGAGGAGAAACGTGCAGGATTCAGGGGTGTGCCCAAGCGGTCATTCAGCTTCTCTGACCAGGTGATATGCACAAAGGAGAATGGCATGCAGGATGAGGGGAACCACGATAGGAAGGTGGTGGAGAGGACATGTTCAGACAGGAGGGTGGCACCTCGGAGAGATGTAGTGGAGGGGGAATGGTCAGAGAGGGGAGGCAAGCAGGGGGGCTGGACCCGGTTTTCAGATAAAGAGTGGGTAGGGAAGCATAGAGAGGGATTCATAAAAACAGACAGGGAGGAAGAGGGGCAGCCTGAGAGACAGCCTGCGTTGGAAAGTTACACAGGGAAAGAGACTGACCATGGGGTCGAGGTTGTAACACGAGTGGAGTTAGAATATCGGAACACGGGGACAGAGGAACTAACACAGAATATGTGTGAGGAGGCAGGGTTTACAAGGGCCTCAGTTAAAAACACAGAGGCCTCATTTGCGCAAGGAGTGCCCATCAAACACGATGGGCGAGAGAGAGCAGTGGAAAGAGAGGTAAAGCGAATGACAGAAGAAAGAGGGAGAGGGATGGAGAGGGCGAGGAGCACAGAGAGAGAGGTGGTGGTTGGAAGACAGGCAGAACCTCAAGTGAGGGACAGAAGGGGGTCAGAAGCCATTAGAAGAGGATCAGATGCAAGGGATGCCAAGAGGATGTCAGAAGTAAGGGACTGCACAATGTCAGTTGAAACAACTCAGCAAAACTGTGTGATCACCCTCTCTGTAGACAGAGCCAGTCCTCCTCAGTCTGTCGAAAGCCATTACAGACGTGTCTCAGCATTGACAGAGTGTTCAACCACCTTGCTCAGCGCTGTGGCACACAGAGGAACAGATTGGCATAGTAGTCAAGGAGCGCCGGGGAACCATTCAACCCAGTCAGCACTATCACAGCACACGGGGGATCTTATCAACAAGACAGGGAGAGTCGGAGAGACAGCCAACGAACTTGACAATCACAAAGGGACCCAATCATTAACTCAGGATCGCAAACGTGTGACGAGGGAGGACACAGAGAATGTGAGAGGGAGCAAAGCTTACAGGGTGCCAAGTGAGGTGAGCAAGGAGAGCACACACTCACCTGGCACACACGTGCACAGTCACGTCTGCCCCGAAATGTCCATCCAGGAAGTGACCCCTGAGTCTCCCAAGTCTCCAAAGCACGTTGCCTCAGTTGGAATCCCTCCAACGCCACTTGAGCGACACATACCCAGGACAGTGTTCTACGGTGTGGAGGAGGTATTAGAGAACAAAAGGCCAAGCCTCCAAAGCGACGACGACCAGAGCTGCGAAGGAGAGGGAGGGAAAGGTGTGGAGAGGAGGGATAGTTGGAGGATCGGCAAGCCTTTGTCTCGTATCGAATCCCTGCGAGAGAAAATCCGGCAGAGGGAGAAGGAGAGGCTGAGGAACACGGAGGGAGCGGTAGCAACGGGGGATGATGGAGATGCGACTGAGGGAATGAAAAGGGCCGGGACTAGAAGGGTTAGAAGAGCTTCAAGTTCAGATAGGTGTGATGAAGGAGAGAGGGGGAACGAAATGGGGCGAGAGAGACAGAGACAGGAAGGCTCTGCACAGCAGACAACATCCACTCAGTTTTACGTCACACAGGAAGCGAGCGTGTCAAAAGCCGACCCTGAGCTTCCTGTTCCTCTCTCATTCTCGCAATCTGTCAAAGGAGAGGAAGAAAGCGATCACACGATCGAGAGAGAGGAAGATCCAATAAAACATGTAGTAGATGAGTTACGGTGTGACAGGGGTCGGCAGACAAAACAGGACACCAGAGGCAGAGGAGGAGAAGTAGGAGAGGATAAACTCTTGGAGGAAGAGGACAGGTTGCATTATCTGCCTCCTTCACCCTCTCCTTCACCCTCAGACTCTTTCTCCCCTTCTCTTGCTGAGATGAGCCGGATCTATAACCTGAAAACAGTGGGGTCCAGGACGGCGGTGTGCATGAGTGAGAGGACCGTGGATAGGCCTATACATACACCCAAGGTACAGTCCCGCATATCAGCAGAACAACAGGAGCCAAGCAGTCTGGAGAGATCCGTTGGGATGCTGACACAGAAGCAGCTGTGGAGTGGTGGTGGGGCATCTGGAAATAAGGCCTCTTGTGATGAGAATTCCGGACTTCAGAAAACACAGCGTCAGGTGGAACAGCTTCAGTTGCGAGAACAACAGGAAGTACAGAGACTATCACACGACGACAACGCAGCACAGTCGACTTTTAGTAAAAAAACTCATTTGAAAGCTAAAGAGTCTGAAGCTCAGCAAAGCACAAGGATATCACACAACCAGCCTAATAAGGAACCTCAACAGATGCATCCGAGGCAAAAGGACCAGCAAACACCTCTAAATCCAAGAAAATGTCAGTCTAATCCGCAGTTGCCCTCTGAAAGGCTTCCTCAACCCAATCGTGCCCGATCCATTACCATCAACTCCAGATCTCTCCTGACCCCCTCTCATGAGAACTCATTACACCCAGACCAGGGAGTCCCACCCAGCACATCATCCTCCCCATGCTCACCCTCCCCACCCCAGTCCCCCTCCGTCTCTCCCTCCCCTTCGCCTTCTCCGATCCATTTCACCATCAGAACAGGCTCTGGAGGCCAGCAGGTCAAGAGGGGCACCACCATCACCATCACCCCAAGGAAGCCTGTTGGAGGGGAAGCCGTGGAATCAGTTTCAGTATCCTCAGGACCCCCAGTCAAGACGTCTGCCAAGTCCCAGATGCCTGTCCTAACCGAGATAGTAGAGAGAGGCAAGAAGAGATACCCCACTACGGAGGAGATCGAAGTGATCGGCGGATATCAGAACCTGGATAAGTCTTGCCTGGTCAAGACTCCCAAAGGGACTCCCAAAGGGGTGAGTGTAGTGGGGTCATATGCCTGCAAATTGTATTGATGATGTATCAAATCAAATCAAATGTATGTATAAATCCCTTCTTGCATCAGCTGATGTCACAAAGTGCTGTACAGAAACCCAGCCTAAAACCCCAAACAGCAAGCAATGCAGGTGTAGAAGCACAGTGGCTAGGAAAAACTCCCTAGAAAGGCCTCTTGTAGTGATGATCATATCTTGTAGTGATGATCATATCTTGTAGTGATGATCATGGATCCCCTCCCCTAAGGTTGGGTTTAATAAAAACCAAAAACAAACAAACAAAAAAATTGCAGATAATGGCTTCAATAGATTATCAATATGTTATGGGCGTACTGTGACTATCAGAAAACTTCACCTCTTCCCTCCTGCCTCCATTTGAACCTCCAGTCCCCAGAATGCCCCCCCCCCCTTGCCCTTTCGCTAGCATTAGGACATCCCGTTTGATTGCACTGAGGAGTTAGAACACGTCGACTGAGCTAAGCCTGTTAAAGCCTTATCAAGCACGACATCATGATTCTCAGCTGTAAAGTAGCCTACTAGTACCGGTGGCTCTGGTCTCGTTTAGTAATAAACTAATTATAAACCCTGTATAAATAATTTGTTAGGGTAACTGTAATGTCTAGTGCTAACAGTCTATTTCAAATGAGCCTTCATGTAACACTTGAGAGAGCAGAAAAAGTGGAGAGGAAACCACAATGACAGAGCCACTCAGCCAGAGCACTCCTCCTCCTCCTTATCTCTTTCTGTCTGTCTAACTTGAAGTTTTGCATAGAGGAGCTATGTGGGTTGTGAATCAATCATCACTTCTTTCTGTTTCATCTAGAAAGACAAGTTATCCCACAATAGATGAATTGCCCCCCCTCCCTCTCCCCATTGCAACATCCTTTTTGTGCAATGAAATGAAAACAGTCGGAGCAATAGCCTGTTAGAGAGAGGTTGCTTGTGAAATGGCTCCCTATCCCCTACAATGGCACCCTATCCCTCATGGGCCCTGGCCAAAAGTAGTGCACTACATATGGAATGGGGCACCATTTCAGACACGGACAGAGTCTTTTGGAGTACTTTAATTAGGACACCTCCATAACAAAGTGGCTCATCAGAGCAGAACTAAAGACCAGGCTTGGCAGTCTCCCCACACGAATGGAGCTTTAGAATGGGAAGAACGGGAAAGTTCAAATGGGATACCTAGTCAGTTGTACAGCTGAATACCTTCAACTGAAATGTGTCTTCCGCATTTAACCCAACCCCTCTGAATAAGAGAGGTGCGGGAGTCTGGTGTAATCTGTTTATATTGCGAGGTAGACGAGAATATGCATATTTAGAGCTATTACGGTATACAGTATACACTGAGTATACAAAACATTAAGGACACCTGCTCTTTCCATGACATAGACTGAATCCAGGTGAAAGCTATGATTCCTTATTGAAGTCACTTGATAAATCCACTTCAATCGTTGTAAATGAAGGGTAAGAGACAGGGTAAAGAACCATTTTTAAGCCTTGAGACAATTAAGACATGCCATTTAAAAGGTGAATGGGAAAGACAAAATAGTTAAGTGTCTTTGAACAGGGTATGGTAGTAGGTACCAGGCGCACCGTTTTTTTGTCAAGAACTGCAATGTTGCTGGGTTTTTCACGCTCAACAGTTTTCTCGTGTGTATCAAGAATGGCCCATCACCCAAAGGAAGTCCAGCCAACTTGACAGAACTGTGGGAAGCATTGGATTGAACTTGGGCCAGCATCCCTGTGGAATGCTTTCGACACCTTGTAGAGTCCATGCCACGTCAAATTGAGGCTGTTCTGAGGGCAAAAGGGGTGGTTCCTAATGTTTGGTATACTCAGTGTATATCTATTGTTAAATACTTAAACCTTTATGGCTTATGTACTGTACTTTACTCAGACAGCATGACTTTTAATGTAAAACACTTTGCTATTGTATAGGCATTTAGCTTATCAGCTTCTTTTTTTCATCTGATTTTCTGTACATAATGCAAGATGCTACACAGATCCTTGGCCTGACTCACACCATTGCATTGCAGGTTACTTCCTCTGACAGATCCTGTCTTTCAATGAGTCTGCCCTTGTTGCCTTTCCGACAAGTCTTCCTTTGTATTTTCCTGTTTCTGCTGAGTTTGTTTTGCTGCATTGGAATTTTGGCAAACACTTTTGACAACGTTGACCTCTTGGCATATGACAACAGCATTTGCCAATGTCATCCTTCCAAGTCTTGTTGGAAATCTAGGCTAAGGAATTAATGATTGACTTGTTAATTTAGCCATGGCAGTAAAGTTGAGGAAGCTCTCACCATGTTTATTGTATAGTTTTCGCAACATCGACTATTGATACTGTCCTACTGTAACCTAATTTCCCATCTAAAAATTGTCATCGGGCCCAAATTTGGTGCGATTGAAGAGGAACAGTCTCTCATTTGTCAGTGAAACAGGAGGGTGGGGTTAAAGAGAAGTGGAGTGAGGGGAAACTCAACAACCTTGTGACTCCCTAGCTGAGACACTGCATGATCGAGTCCCAAATGGCATCCTATTCCTTACATAGTGCACTACTTTTCACCAGTGCCCTATGGGCCCTGGTCAAAAGTAGTGCACTATACAGAGAAAAGGGTGACATTTTTGACCCATCACTGGATATTTCCTCTTTCAGGCCTGTTCACTTCCTCTGAACGATAGAGACAGAGAAATAGCAAATATAGGGGGGTAAGATGTCTATTTCATCAGCCACATTGGCGGGTGGTCAGGGCTACATAGTGCGAGCATTTCACTTGCATTTGTGAATAAAAATAGTCAAGTATGATCACATTTACAGTAAAATAAGTACACTGAACAAAAATATAAATGCAACATGTAAAGTGTTGGTCCCATGTTTCATGAGCTGAAATAAAAGATCCCAGACATATTCCATATGCACAAAAAGCTTATTCCTCAAAAATCCCTGTTAGTGAGCAATTCTCCTTTGCCAAGATAATCCATCCACCTGACGGGTGTGGAATATCAAGAAGCTGATTAAACAGCATGATCATTACACAGGTGCAGCTTGTGCTGGGGACAATAAAAGTCTAAAATGTACAGTTTTGTCACACAACACAATGCCACAGATGTCTCAAGTTTTGAGGGAGTGTGCAATTGGCATGCTGACTTCCGGAATGTCCACCAGAGCTGTTGTCATTTTAGAGAATTTGGCAGTACGTCCAACCGGCCTCACAAATGCCGACCATGTGTATGGCGTTGTGTTGGCGAGGGGTTTACATATGTCAACATTGTGAACAGAGTGCCCCATGGTGGCTGTGAGGTTATGGTATGGGCAGGCATAAACTATAGACAACGAACACAATTTCAATTTATCAACTGCAATTTGAATTGCGGGGTAGGTTGTGCCAAGAGACCACTTTTTTTGGACAAGCCATGTTTTCAAAAATATTATGTTTACATGAATTCTGATTATTTCCAGGGATACACAACATCCTGAAATATATGTAGATACAGTTGAAGTCGGAAGTTTACATGCACCTTAGCTAAATACATTTAAACTAAACAATTTCTTACATTTAATCCTAGTAAAAATTCCCTGTCTTAGGTCAGTTAGGATCACCACTTTATTTGAAGAAAGTAAAATGTCAGAATAATAGTAGAGAAAATGATTTATTTCACCTTGTATTTCTTTCATCACCTTCCCAGTGGGTCAAAAGTTTACATACACTCAATTAGTATTTGGTAGCATTGCCTTTAAATTGTTTAACTTGTGTCAAACATTTCGGGTAGCCTTCCACAAACTTCCCACAATAAGTTGAGTGAATTTTGGCCCATTCCTCCTGACAGAGCTGGTGAAACTGAGCCAGGTTTGTAGGCCTCCTTGCTCGCACAAGCTTTTTCAGTTCAGCCGACACATTTTCTATAGGAGGTCAGGGCTTTGTGATGGGCACTCCAAATACCTTGACTTGTTGTCCTTAAACCAATTTGCCACAACTTTGGAAGTATACATGGGGTCATTGTCCATTTGGAAGACCCATTTGCGACCAAGCTTTGAATATGTCTGGGATCCTGACTGATGTCTTGAGATGTTGCTTCAATATATCCACATAATTTTACTTCCTCATGAAGCCATCTATTTTCTGAAGTGCACCAGCCCCTCCTGCAGCAAAGCACCCCCACAACATGATGCTGCCACCCTCGTGCTTCACGGTTGGGATGGTGTTCTTCGGCTTGCAAGCCGCCCCCTTTTTCCTCCAAACATAACGAGGGTCATTATGGCCAAATAGTTATATTTTTGTTTCATCAGACCAGAGGACATTTCTCCAAAAAGTATGATCTTTGTCCTCATGTGCAGTTGCAATCCGTAGTCTGTCTTTTTTATGCCGGTTTTGGAGCAGTGGCTTCTTCCTTGCTGAGCGGCCTTTCAGGTTATGTCGACATAGGACTCGTTTTACTGTGGATATAGATACTTTGTATCTGTTTTCTCCAGCATCTTCACAAGGTCCTTTGCTGTTGTTCTGCGATTGATTTGCACTTTTCGCCCCAAAGTATGTTCATCTCTAGGAGACAGAACGCGTCTCCTTCCTGAGCGGTATGACAGCTGTGTGGGCCCATGGTGTTAATACTTACATACTGTTGTTTGTACAGATGAATGTGGTACCTTCAGGTGTTTGGAAATTGCTCCCAAGGATGAACCAGACTTGTGGAGGTCCACAATTATTTTTCTGAGGTCTTGGCCTATTTCTTTTGAGTTTCCCATGATGTCAAGCAAAGAGGCACTGAGTTTGAAGGTAGCCCTTGAAATACATCTACAGCTACACTTCCAATTGACTCCAATGATGTCAATTAGCCTATCAGAAGCTTCTACAGCCATGACATAATTTTCTGGAATCTTCCAAGCTGTTCAAAGGCACAGTTAACTTAGTGTATGTAAACTTCTGACCCACTGGAATTGTGATACAGTGAAATAATCTGTCTGTAAACAATTGTTGGAAAAATGACTGTCATGCACAAAGTAGATGTTCTGACCGACTTGCCAAAACTATAGTTTGTTAACAAGGAATTTGTGGTTGAGGGGTCGAAAAAATTTTTTTAATGACTCCAACCTAAGTGTATGTAAACTTCTGACTGTATATTTTTTAGAAAGAATATTATATTTCCCTTGATGTAGTGATGCTGAAAGTAAAAAATTGCTCGACATACCCCACTCTGCCCAAAATACATTTTGTGTTTGAAAGAATAAATTATGCAGTGTTGTTTATTAAACGACTATGCTGTAGGATGTGGATTATTCCTCATGACTCCATTTCATGATAATCAGTGCTGTAACTGAATGGACAGATACTACGACCGATCTTCCAAGTACATCCAAACCTAATTGGATGCATTATTATACTTACTTCCATTTACAAAATAGCCTCCAACACTCTACTCAACAAATTGGATGCAGTCTATCACAGTGCCATCAGTTTGGTCACCAAAGCCCCATATACTACCCACCACTGCGACCTGTATGCTCTCGTTGGCTGGCCCTCGCTTCATACTCACCGCCAAACCCACTGGCTCCAGGTCATCTACAAGTCTCTGCTAGGTAAAGCCCCGCCTTATCTCAGCTCACTGGTCACCATAGCAGCACCCACCCGTGGCACGCACTCCAGCAGGTATATCTCACTGGTCATCCCCAAAGCCAATTCTTCCTTTGGCCGCCTTCCTTCCAGTTCTCTTCTGCCAATGACTGGAACGAACTGCAAAAATTACTGAAGCTGGACTCATATCTCCCTCACCAGCTGTCAGAGCAGCTCACAGATCACTGCACCTGTACATAGCCCATCTGTAAATAGCCCATCCAACTACCTCATACCATACTGTATTTATTTATTTATCTTGCTCTTTTGCACCCCAGTATCTCTACTTGCACATTCATCTTCTGCACATCTACCATTCCAGTGTTAAATTTCTATATTGTAATTACTTCGCCACCATGGCCTATTTATTGCCTTTACCTCCCTTTTCCTACCTCATTTGCACACACTGTATATAGACTTTTTCTACTGTATTATTGAATGTATGTTTGTTTATTCTATGTGTAACTCTGTGTGGTTGTATGTGTCAAACTGCTTTGCTTTATCTTGGCCAGGTCGCAGTTGTAAATGAGAACTTATTCTCAACTAGCCTACCTGGTTAAATAAAAAAATCACCTGAATCAATCTCACCCACTTAGTCCACACTGAGTAATGTGAAAACCCCCCAAAATGGTTTCCTTTGTGTCAGTTCGGGACCAAATCCTGTAATATACTCATAGCGGTTAAGCACAGCTCTCCTTTACTATAGTCGTCCTGCTGTAACCCTTTCGTAGCCTATTGGTGCTTCCTGGCCACCTGTTGCTCACGTTGCTGAGACTGTTTGACGTCAGCTCCACCGAGCACCGGCATCATCTTACAGACGGGGGTGACTTACGCTCTCCTCGTCATCCTTGGTCAGATCCTCTGTCTCCCCCCTCTTCAATCCCAAGGCTCCCTTGTCATACAGTATCTCTTTCTCTCAAACTAGACCGAGGTACCATTCTCATAGACAGTGGCTGCCCCACATCCTGTGTAAGACATTTTTACGAGTATTTGTAAAGGTTCCGATGTGACTGTGGTGATTAGCGATTGGCACAATGTGCTTCCTTTCTTCCTCTCTCTCTCTCTCTGGTTCTCTGTCTCTCCTCCATGTTCTACCCTGCTGTGTTAGCCTGGGTCAATCAGTTCAGTCAGGGATTAACCTTCTGGGCCTGAGCTTGATTCGTCCAACGTCTCTCACACCAGGTTATTATCAGGAGTGTATGGTCAGTCAGTTTGTGGTGAATATAAATGCACTACAGTATAGATGTACTACACCAACCTGTAATATAATGTACTATAACAACCTATAATATAATGTACGAGGCAGGGGCCAGGTTTTCCTACTGTTCGGTGCAGGCAGCAATGTTGTTTACACCAAAATAATCTCTCATATCCGTGCTAAGTAAACAAATTGTAGGTTACATACATTTTTGTCAGGAAGGGTCTGACTCAGTGCAACTTAATCATGCCGTTTTAAAGGGTGCCTTCCACATCACCCTTTCATACTAAATAAGGGGAACACTGGGAAAGTTCAGGTTATTTCTTGCTATTAATTGTTCTTGAAGCATGTCCATCCTGATTAAGTAACACTGCAATGTGGTCAGGCTGTCTGTAAGGGTGTGTCTCTATTGGGTGCACTGTACTAAGCCTCTCTCCTGTGTCTGTCTTGTCCGCCCCCTCCAGGTGAAGGTGTGTTTCGACGAGACCCAGCTGGAGCAGGTTTTTGAATACCCATCAGAGGCCTCTATGATAGCCTTTACCCCTTACCCCATACCAGGTCAGGAGAAAGGGAAGGAGGATGAGGTGCAGGAGGAAGAGGAGGAGGAGGAGGAGAGAGGAGTGTTTGTGTCCGGGAGCAGCAGGAACGTGGGAGCAGCGGCTGGCCTGAGAGTGCTGAGAATAGGTCAGTATATGTCACTCCCTTCCATTTAGCTGAATACCTGCATACACAGGGTGTATTCATTAGTGCAAACCGTAGCAAAACATTCTGCAATGGAAAACTTTTTGCAACAAAACAAGCGTTTCTTATTGGACAAGTTCAGCTTAGTCCCTCTCCGTTTTCGTCCATTTGCATCCGTTTGGTTCCTAGTGAATACACCCCTCAGTTAGTCATGAAATGTGGTTGTCCATTCCACACCTGTATCTGAATTGTGTGTCATAACTCCTCTTTATCTCTCCATTTTACAGATGAGTCTTGCCATCGGTAGATGTCAGCTCGCCAAATAGCCCAAGTGATGTTTCATATTAGATTTTTGTTTCCTGTATTTTGTTTATTTAAAATTATATAATTAATGTTGGTAATCTTTTTTGATGTTCAATGTTTTATTTTACTTAGGGTCAGGGACTATTGGTTTTGAATTTAAAAAAATGATGGTTTTGAGCAGTTTATGAGTTGAATGATGGCGCATGTAGCAGAACCTGACTGGACTTTTTATTTTACTTCTCTATTTCAAGGTAGAAGTGCAAAGGAAATATGAAAGCACAGTACATATTGTAGCCTATACGTTTGAATATATAAAAGTGTATTTTTACCATCAGGTGTGTACTGTTGGGTGATGATCACATGTCAATGCAAGTTAGTGGATTACTACAAAAGTATTGTAAAAGGGTCCGGTTTAGTTTTATTTAGCTTAGTTCAACAACACAATGGCCCTACTGTATATAAACGTTGCATCAGCACTGTAACGATTCAGGCTGCATTCCCTCTAGGGCACTACTTTTGACCGGAGCCCTATGGGCCCTGGTCAAAAGTAGTGCACTATAAAGGGATTAGGATGTCATTTTGGATGTTTTCTCAGTGACGCTTATATCATCTGGTCCCTGTGCCTGCTTGATTTGCTCATACAGATGATATAAAGATCAGGTCATCCACAAGTCCAAGATACATTTTGAGTCTTGTGAACATCCCTCATCTGTACAGTGCCTTCAGAAAGTATTCATACACCTGGACTTATTCCACATTTTGTTGTGCTAAAGCCTGAATTCAAAATTGATTAAATATATTTGATTTCTCACCCATCTACACACAATAACCCATAATGACAAAGTGAAAACAGTATTATTATTTTTATTTTTTTTACATCTAATTTACACGTATTCATTCACACCCCAGAGCCAATACATCCAGCTCTTTCAAGTTGGTTGTTAATCATTGCTAGAAAGTCATTTTCAAGTCCTGCCATAGATCTTCAACCCTATTTAAGTCAAAACTGTATCTAGGCGATTCAGGAACATTCAATGCCGTCTTGGTAAGCAACTCCAGTGTATATTTGGCCTTGTGTTTTAGGTTATTGATTCAGAGGGAATGGGTTAAATGCAGAAGACGCATTTCGGTTGAATGCATTCAGTTATGCAACTGAGTAGATATCCCCTTTCCCTTATTGTCCTGCTGAAAGGTGAATTTGTCTCCCAGTGTCTGTTTGAAAGCAGACTGAACCAGGTTTTCTTCTAGGATGTTGGTTGGGGTTAGGTCTATTCTGTTTAATTTTTATTTATTTTTTTAATGTAAAACTCCTTAGTCCTTGCCAATGACAACCATATCCATAACATGATGCAGCCACCACCATGCTTGAAAATATGAAGAGTGGTACTCAGTGATGTGTTGTGCCTGATGGCAAACAGGATTGCATGTTTTGGGATATCTTTATTCTGTATAGGCTTCCTTCTTTTAATCTTTATTTAACTAGGCAACAGTTCACTCTGTCATTTAGGTTAGTATTGTGGAGTAACTACAATGTTGTTGATCCATTCTCAGTTTTCTCCTATCACAGCCATTCAACTCTGTAACTGTTTTAAAGTCAGCATTGGTCTCATGGTGAAATCCCTGAACAGTATTTTCTATTAAATTGTTAAAAAAAAATAAAAAATTATTACAAACATAATTCCTATTTGACATTAAATGGGGTATTTTTGTGTAGGCCAGTGACACAAGATCTCAATTTTAAATTCAGGCTGTAACATAACAAAATGTGGAAAAAGTTGAGGGGTGTAAATGCTTTCTGAAGGCACAGTAGTTTCTGGCAAACCATGGCTATATGTAACTTGATGACAATTCACTTTTGTTCAATTACGGTTTCTGTTTGAACCACAAAGTGTATTTAAGCGAGACTTAATGCACATGATTGAAAAACCTGACGATACATGATGGAATGATCACCATTACAAGTTTTTATTTTTAACCACTAGTGGAATTAATGTGGTAGGATGAAAAACAGTAATCTATGTACTGTATCTATAGTACTTTGACTGTATAGTTTTGAATGGAAAAGGTATTATGTTTGGGTCTCTGGTGTTATTATGTAAGACTACATACGTGTGATATGGGTGGGAAAAAAAGACCATGATTTTCAGACATTTAATATATAGAATGGTCCTTTGGAGTATGGATTGTTGACGTATATTTGACATTTGTATATAAAAGCATAATTGACCAATAATTTATCAAAGTTGACGGTTTGGCCTTACCCAGGTCTCCTTTAAGACTCCCTAATGTTTTATCTGTAGGTGCTACAAAGAAAACATTGGTGTCATAGGAAGCTTCACCACTTGCTTTGTAATATGAGTAGCATTTTGTTTTCAATAACAATATTCTTATTAATTTATGAATATTGAAGAAGAAAAAAAATTGATTTAGCAAAATGTTTAATATATTGTTGAACGTAATATACTCTACGGACATATCAAAGTTCCAGAGTGGGATCTCTACTATTTTTAGAGTTATGATCCAATTTGTAACAGAGTGAATGTGAAAATGGATTCAAAATGGTCAGCCTCTTCTGGTGATTTGCCGGATGTACAATACATTAAAATATTAGCCAAATTCAAATTGTATATTTCAATATTTATGTTTATATTTTTCAATATTCATTAATTAATAGGAACATTGTTATTGAAATCAAAATGCATCTCATGTTGCAGAGCAAGCGGCAACGCTTCATATGACACCAAGTTTTGCTTTATGGAGTTTTAAAGGAGGGTTAAATGCCAACTTGTATTATTTCTCAATTAAGCTTTTAGATACAAATGTCAACAATACTTCCTCCAAAAGGACCATTCTATGGATTAAATTAAGTGAAAATCCCCCAAACATTGGTCTTTTTTTTGGTCCTAGTTCATGACGAATCACCCACATCCAAAATAAGGGCACAAATGTTATCATGGTTCCATGAGATGCTGTAATCTCAATTTTAGGTGCTCTTTTTTTATGTGAAAGAATCTATCTGAAGAATATCATATATATGGTATATCTGATTTATGCTCCCATGTGTGCAATTTTGATACTTTGTTTTATTCTTTCTGTTTTCAATTGCGGTCGAAGAAGCAGGCTTCAAGAGAGAAAACACATCTAATAAATTATTTGAAATTAAAAGTGTCATGATGGGTTGTGTAGATGTGACTATGCATACATTTATGTTTCAATTATATTTTGTGAGTATGAGATATTATTAAGACCACTGATAATCAATCTCCTTCAATCTGGGGCTCCACGCAAGATCTCACCCCGTGGGGTCAAAATGATCACAAGACGGTGAGCAAAAATCCCACACCACACGGGGGACCTAGTGAATGACCTGCAGAGAGCAGGGACCAAAGTAACAAAGCCTACCATCAGTAACACACTACGTCGCCAGGGACTCAAATCCTGCAGTGCCAGACGTGTCCCCCTGCTTAAGCCAGTGCATGTCCAGGCCCGTCTGAAGTTTGCTAGAGAGCATTTGGATGATCCAGAAGAAGATTGGGAGAATGTCGGATGGTCAGATAAAACCAAAATATAACTTTTTGGTAAAAAGTCAACTCGTCGTGTTTGGAGGACAAAGAATGCTGAGTTGCATTCAAAGAACACCATACCTACAGTGAAGCATGGGGGTGGAAACATCATGCTTTGGGGCTGTTTTTCTGCAAAGGGACCAGGAAGACTGATCCGTGTAAAGGAAAGAATGAATGGGGCCATGTATCGTGAGATCTTGAGTGAAAACCTCCTTCCATCAGCAAGGGCATTGAAGATGAAATGTGGCTGGGTCTTTCAGCATGACAATGATCCCAAACACACCGCCCGGGCAACGAAGGAGTGGCTTCGTAAGAAGCATTTCAAGGTCCTGGAGTGGCCTAGCCAGTCTCCAGATCTCAACCCCATAGAAAATGGAGGGAGTTGAAAGTCCGTGTTGCCCAGCAACAGCCCCAAAACATCACTGCTCTAGAGATCTGCATGGAGGAATGGGCCAAAATACCAGCAACAGTGTGTGAAAACCTTGTGAAGATTTACAGAAAACGTTTGACCTCTGTCATTGCCAACAAAGGGTATATAACAAAGTATTGAGATAAACTTTTGTTATTGACCAAATACTTATTTTCCACAATAATTTGCAAATAAATTCATTAAAAATCCTACAATGTGATTTTCTGGATTTTTTCTCATTTTGTCTGTCATAGTTGAAGTGTACCTATGATGACAATTACAGGCCTCTCTCATCTTTTTAAGTGGGAGAACTTGCACAATTGGTGGCTGACTAAATACTTTTTTGCCCCACTGTACATTGTGTGCAAATGAGGTAAGATAAGGGAGGTAAGGCAATAAATAGGCCATGGTGGTGAAATAATTACAATATAATTTTGGAATTTTGGATTGGAGATGATTAATGTGAGTCTGGAAGGAGACTTTACAGTCTAACCAGACACCTAGGTATTTGTAGTTGTCCACATATTCTAAGTCGGAATGGTCCAGAGTTGTAATGCTGGACGGCGGGCAGGTGCAGGCAGCGATAATTGAAGAGCATTCATTTAGTTTTACTTGCATTTAAGAGTAGTCGGAGGCCACGGAAGGATAGTTGTATGGCATTGAAACTCGTCTGGAGGTTAGTTAACACAGTGTCCAAAGAAGGGCCAGAGGTATACAGAATGGTGTCGTCTGCGTAGAGGTGGATCAAAGAATCACCAGCAGCAAGAGAGACATCATTGATGTACACAGAGAAGAGAGTCGGCCCGAGGATTTAACCCTGTGACACCCCCATAGAGACTGCCAGAGGTCCAGACAACAGGCCTTCCGATTTGACACACTGAACTGTATCAGAGAAGTAGTTGGTGAACCAGGCGAGGCAGTCATTTGAGAAACCAAGGCTGTTGAGTCTGCCGATAAGAATGTGGTGATTGACAAAGTCGAAAGCTTTGGCCAGGTCGATGAATACGGCTGCACAGTATTGTCTCTTATCGATGGCGGTTATGATATCGTTTAGGACCTTGAGCGTGGCTGAGGTGCACCCATGACAAGCTCCTGAAACCAGATTGCATAGCGAAGATGGGATTCGAAATGGTCGGTAATCTGTTTGTTAACTTGGCTTTCGAAGACCTTAGAAAGGCAGGGTAGGATAGATATAGGTCTGTAGCAGTTTGGGTCTAGAGTTTCACCCCCTTTGAAGAGGGAGATGACCGCGGCAGCTTTCCAATCTTTGGGAATCTCAAACGATACGAAAGAGAGGTTGAACAGGCTAGTAATAGGGGTTGCAACAATTTCGGCAGATAACTTTAGAAAGAGGGTCCAGATTGTCTAGCTCGGCTGATTTGTAGGGGTCCAGATTTTGCAGCTCTTTCAGAACATCAGCTATCTGGATTTGGGTGAAGGAGAAATGGGGGAGGCTTGGGTGAGTTGCTGTGGGGGGTGCAAGGCTGTTGACTAGGGTAGCCAGGTGGAAAGCATGGCCAGCTGTAGAAAAATGCTTATTGAAATTCTCAATTATAGTGGATTTATCAGTGGTGACAGTGTTTCCTAGCCTCAGTGCAGTGGGCAGCTGGGAGGAGGTGCTCTTATTCTCCATGGACTTTACAATGTCCCAGAACTTTGAGTTTGTGCTACAGGATGCACATTTCTGTTTGAAAAAGCAATCCTTAGCTTTCCTAACTGCCTGTGTATATTGGTTCCTAACTTCCCTGAAAAGTTGCATATCACGGGGGCTATTCAATGCTAATGCAGTACGCCACAGAATGTTTTTGTGCTGGTCAAGGGCAGTCTGGTCTGGAGTGAACCAAGGGCTATATCTGTTCCTGGTTATACATTTTTTTTTATGGGGCATGCTTATTTAAGATGGTGAGGAAGGCACTTTTAAAGAATAACCAGACATCCTCTACAGACGGATGAGGTCAATATCCTTTCAGGATACCCGGGCCAGGTCTATTAGAAAGGCCAGCTCGCTGCAGTGTTTTAGGGAGCGTTTGACAGTGATGAGGGGTGGTCGTTTGACCGCAGACCCATTACGGATGCAGGCAGAGGCATTGATAATTTGTGTGAGATTGAGGGCATCAAGCTTAGATTTTAGGATGGCCGAGGTGTTAAGCATGTCCCAGTTTAGATCACCTAGCAGCACGCGCTGTGAAGATAGATAGGGGGCAATAAATTCACATATGGTGTCCAGGGCACAGCTGGGGGCAGAGGGTGGTCTATAGAAAGCGACAACAGTGAGAGACTTGTTTCTGGAAAGGTGGATTTTTTTGGGGAATATTTTCTTTTTGCATTTTCCAATTAGGAACATTCAAAACAAAAGTGAAAAGATATCAGACAACGATAGGATAAAGTGACAGTAACAGACAAGCATAAAAAAATAATAAAAAAATAATAATATATATATATATATATATATATATATATATATATATAATTATATATACAAACATACAATAAGAAAAAAATAATAACGAGACATTGGATCACCAGCCGTAGGCTACATATTATACATTACGTGTGAAACATTATGTGATGATTATATATAGATTCAATGAGATGTGGGGGGAGATTCTCCATATAGTCAATAAAATGTTGTCAAATTCTGTAAAATGTCTTTAACTTATTCCTCAAGCAGTAAGTGATTTTCTCCAAAGGGATACAACTATTAACTTCCGATAGCCACATTGCAACTGGCAGGGATGAATCCAATTTCCATTTCAATGCAATACATTTCTTGGCAATCGCTAGCAATACTTCTGTTAGCTTTATAGTATGGCTTTGCCTAAGATTGGTGTTAGTAAAGTTACCCAGTAGACAGACCTCCGGGTCTAAAGGGAATGCAACCCCGTGAATTGAGGATATGGGATCACTCTTCTGGAACATTGTTACGAGGAGGGAGTTCTTATGTCTTTTGATCAGCTGAAACAGAAATACCACTTGCCTAACAGGGACTTCTTTAGCTACCTACAACTACGAAACTTTATTAGGGTGACTCTCAATGGACAATGGAACCTACCTAAGATGTCACCTATTGAACAACTCTGCCACGCAGACCAACCACTGTTCAAGACCATTTCCTGTGTATACGATGCTCTTATGTCAGGACTAACACTGCCTGGGCTAGATAAACCCCGACTTAGATGGGAAAAAGATCTGGGTATTGATCTTGATGAGGATCTATGGAGTGACCTATATAGGGATGGTGTTACATCCACATTGAACTCCAGATACAGACTGATCCAGTTTAATTTCCTCCATCAGCTCTATATCACCCCATCTACACTGCACAAGTTCAACCCAGATATATCCTCCCTATGTTTTAGATGTGGCTCAGATGAAGGAACATTCCTCTATTCCACTTGGCAGTGTTCAAAACTACACGCTTTCTGGCAGGGGGTATGCGATACCATATCCTCAATTCACGGAAAGGTGGATTTTTAAAAGCAGAAGCTCTAATTGTTTGGGTACAGACCTGGATAGTAAGACAGAACTCTGCAGGCTAACTCCGCCCCCTTTGGCAGTTGTATCTTGTCAGAAAATGTTATAGTTAGGGATGGAAATTTCAGGGTTTTGGTGGTCTTCCTAAGCCAGGATTCAGACACAGCTGGGACATCCGTGTTGGAAGAGTGTGCTAAAGCAGTGAATAAAACAAACTTAGGGAGGAGGCTTCTAATGTTAACATGCATGAAACCAAGGCTTTTACGGTTACAGAAGTCAACAAATGAGAGGAGGAAACTGTCGTTATGGCATTATGGCTTGGGGGTAGAAGCTGTTTAGAAGCCTATTGGACCTAGACTTGGTGCTCCGGTACCGCTAGCCATGCGGTAGCAGAGAGAACAGTTTATGACTAGGGTGGCTGGAGTCTGACAATTTTTAGGGCCTTCCTCTGATACCGCCTGGTATAGAGGTCCTGGATGGCAGGAAGCTTGTCCCAGTGATGACCCATGCCAAATCTTTTCAGTCTCCTGAGGGGGAATAGGTTTTGTTGTGCCCTCTTCACGACTGTCTTGGTGTGCTTGGACCATGTTAGATTGTTGGTGATGTGGACACCAAGGAACTTGAAGCTCTCAACCTGCTCCACTACAGCCCTGTCGATGAGAATGGGGGAGTGCTCGGTCCTCCTTTTCCTGTTGTCCACAATCATCTCCTTAGTCTTGATCACGTTGAGGGAGAGGTTGTTGTCTTGGCACCACACGGCCAGGTCTTTGACCTCCTCCCTATATACTGTCTTGTCGTTGTTGGTGATCAGTACTACCACTGATGTGTCATCGGCAAAACTTAATGGTGGTGTTGGAGTCGTGCATTTGTAGTTCATTGTGGTATTTGTAGTTCTTTATGATAGCCATATTAGTAGTTAGCATTTCATTTTTGGGGGTAAATATAGGCAAATATATTGATAAAAGTCACCTTGTCCTAATGAGATTTACACAGTTATCAAAACGTCACGCCAGGATAAGCTTACTATTAATGTTAAAAGTCATAGGTGTCACCCCATACAGTTGGGGACGTCAATACACCATAGTTGGGTGTAGTTATTCCTATAACACCACCGAATAAGAAGAACATTCTCTGAGCCACACTACAGTCCAGTTGGAGGCGGTAATGCACCTTAAAGTTGGTTGCCAACCGCCATATAAAATCCACAGAAGAAGAAGAAGCAGTAAGACGTGTGAGTAGCTTCAAAGATTTTGTAAGTAAAGCAAGATAGACCACAGCCTGTCATTTCCAATGGGAACAAATGAGTCATAGCGGGCAGAACAAGCAAGGAGGTGGGCAGAGCAAAGCACGAGCAAGCGTGATCCTATTGCCGTGTTCTAGCATACATCTGCATATGTCCGTTAGGGAACAACTATCCTGAAGTGCGCGTGTGCAATAATTCAATTCACCTTTGTGCAACAACGCGATTTAAAAAAAACTTTTGCAAAGGGTGAAGTCTACAAATCGTAGTCCACTCTTTTCATAGCATATTTTAGTTTTGGGAACAGAACTGTATTGAAATCAAATGTTTCATCGATTACAACATTTGCAGAATGTCAGCCAAAATCCATCTCGTTCCAATCCTCTTACTACCATATTTGGTATCGAGTGGAAACGCCAAGCGGATGCTTCACATTTATACATCCGCTGAAATATCTGTCTCATTGTTCTGTAGGAGCTCTTTGGGTTTGGTTTACGGAAACATTGGACACGTGTCGATTTAGCTGTGTTACTTTTGCTACAGAAATTAATCTAAATTCTTTGCGAAAGTCCCAAGATTTCTCACCACTGCTCTGTAGGGACCGTGACTGCTGGCGTTTGCCATTTTCTGCCATGTCAAAGCCCGTCAAAGTTTCCAAACCTGGAACGATAACTTTTTACCAGTTGGACAATAACAAAGTCTTTGACACCCAAAAATTAATGCAAGGACTCGAAGAAAACTCACCTGGCATTTGTCGTTAGCAAGTTAGATAGCTGGCTACATTTGAGCAGGTTATCTACTTAGGAAAAGTGTAAACTAGATATTTTTTCCAAAACACTTTCTCGGTCACTTGTTCAAGAAATTTCGCGCCTTTGATCGGGTAAAGGAGTGGCTCGTGAGTTGAGATGATTTTGAGAAAAATAACTGCGAGAACATGCAGAGTTTGGCTGTCTAGGGTGAGTGGTAATATATCTGAATAGTTAAACCCTTTTAAATTGTAATACTGTGGCATTTGGAAGTTTTGGTATGGGGAACCTCCCCCATACATACTTACAAACTTCCTATTTAGGTATGTTCTGGCTGGTCATGTTTTGATTGGCACATCACTCGAACGCCCTTATTTTTCTGCATCTTACCAGAGATACTTTAAACTGTCCAGATGTCTGAAAAATTACCTAAAATTAATTACAAAATGAGTTAGTTTTCCTTCCCATAAAAATGTATTTATGCTGTGTTCATGACCAAGTGGGAAGGTGATATTTACCACATACGTCTACGAAAAATCCACATGAACGCTCTTCTCCCATATGCTGACCAGACGTCATCTATTAAGGAAAATACTTTTCTGCAGTTAAATGCAACAATTTGTTAATTCATTTGTTTACAAGCATGATAGCTGTACTTTTAGTTGCTCAACTAGTTCAAAGCATGTGAATGCTTCCAACTGGTATTTCAAATTAAACTTTTTTGTCACGTGCTCACTACAACAGGCCTAACCGTGAAATGCTTTCTTATACAAGCCCTTAAGCCCTTAACCAACAATGCAGTTCAATAAAGTCAAGAAAATATTCACCAAATAAACTAAAGTAAGAAGTAACTACACTGCTCAAAAAAATAAAGGGAACACTTAAATAACACATCCTAGATCTGAATGAATGACATATTCTTACATAGTTGAATGTGCTGACAACAAAATCACACAAAGTATCAATGGAAATCAAATTTATCAACCCATGGAGGTCTGGATTTGGAGTCACACTCAAAATTAAAGTGGAAAACCACACTACAGGCTGATCCAACTTGGATGTAATGTCCTTAAAACAAGTCAAAATGAGGCTCAGTAGTGTGTGTGGCCTCCACGTGCCTGTATGACCTCCCTACAACGCCTGGGCATGCTCCTGATGAGGTGGCGGATGGTCTCCTGAGGGATCTCCTCCCAGACCTGGACTAAAGCATCCGCCAACTCCTGGACAGTCTGTGGTGCAACGTGGCGTTGGTGGATGGAGCGAGACATGATGTCCCAGATGTGCTCAATTGGATTCAGGTCTGGGGAACGGGCGGGCCAGTCCATAGTATCAATGCCTTCCTCTTGCAGGAACTGCTGACACACTCCAGCCACATGAGGTCTAGCATTGTCTTGCATTAGGAGGAACCCAGGGCCAACCGCACAAGCATATGGTCTCACAAGGGGTCTGAGGATCTCATCTCGGTACCTAATGGCAGTCAGGCTACCTCTGGCGAGCACATGGAGGGCTGTGCACCCCCCCCCCCCCCAAAGAAATGCCACCCCACACCATGACTGACCCACCGCCAAACCGGTCATGCTGGAGGATGTTGCATGGAGCAGAATGTTCTCCACGGCGTCTCCAGACTCTGTCACGTGCTCAGTGTGAACCTGCTTTCATCTGTGAAGAGCACAGGGCAGGGCGCCAGTGGCAAATTTGCCAATCTTGGTGTTCTCTGGCAAATGCCAAACGTCATGCACGGTGTTGGGCTGTAAGCACAACCCCCACCTGTGGACGTCGGGCCCTCATACCACCCTCATGGAGTCTGTTTCTGACCGTTTGAGCAGACACATGCACATTTGTGGCCTGCTGGAGGTCATTTTGCAGGGCTCTGGCAGTGTTCCTCCTGCTCCTCCTTGCACAAAGGTGGAGGAATAACCACTCCTTTATTGGGGGTGTCTTGCTAAATGCCTATAATTTCCATCTGTTGTCTATTCCATTTGCACAACAGCATGTGAAATTTATTGTCAATCAGTGTTGCTTTCTTAGTGGACGGTTTGATTTAACAGAAGTGTGATTGACTTGGAGTTACGTTGTGTTGTTTAAGTGTTCCCTTTATTTTTTTGAGCAGTGTATAACAAGGCTATATTATATACAGGTGGTACCGGTACCAAGTCAATGTGCGGGGGTACAGGTTATCCTAGGTAATTTGTATATGTAGTTAGGTTGGTAGTGCGTACTGGGCTGTACGCACTACCCTCTGTAGCTCCTTACGGTCAGATGCTGAGCAGTTGCCATACCAGGCGGGGATGCAACCGGTCAGGATGCTCTCGATGGTGCAGCTGTATAAATCCCTTTGAGGATCTGGGGACCCATGCCAAATCTCCTGAGGGGGAAAAGGTGTTGTCGTGCCCTGTTCATGACTGTCTTGGTGTGTTTGGACCATGATAGTTTGTTGGTGTGGCAAGCATTTTTGAGGTGTTTTTTTAAGTGTTTTTATTTTTGTATTTTTTATTCCTTCTCTCCAATTTATGCTTTGGCCACTGATACGAGTATAGGATGAATCAATAGCAATATTTAGGTAGGAGTTAAAGCAGAATATGATTTTTACTGACAGGACACTCAATTACTTTAAGAAATTAGGAGATGGGGAAAATCAATGAGGAGATTCCATTGAACTGTCCAGGGTACCCAAATGGGTGGACTTTGCACTGGACGCCTTCTGGGCGTGAGTCAAGTGCCCCGTTCTGGCTGACATAGGTTAATAAGCATGTAAAGTAATGAGTAGGATTTCTGTGTTTTCAAATCAAATGTATTTGTCACATACAGTTTACAGCAGGTATAAAAGGAAGGTGCAGTGAAACGCTTGCATGCTAGCTCCCTCAACATTGCAGTACAATAATCAATATCAATAATAAGAGTAGGGCTGTCCCCGACAAATCTTGGTCGACCAAAAATCATCGTCTTTTGACCAATCGATTGTTCAAAATTATAAAAAACATTTTTCCATATATAAACACACTGTTTTAATAAAATCAACTGTTTAATGAAAGACACAAATGACTCGAAGGAGCCAGAGAGAACCTTAATGTTACTCTCCTGAAGTTGCTGGTAGGAAGTGGCAAAATTGCTAATGTGGAATGCCAATTTATCTAACCATTTCTACCAATCTGCGTGCCATTTATGGTTTTCATGTGCACATTTTCATGGAACAGTTTCATTTCATTAATATTGTCTTAACTCAAAATCATTGTCTTGTGGTTAATCAAAATTATATCCAAATGAAAATTATACTTTTTAGGTTTAATTTCTATTGCCAACTATGTAAAAATTGCCTATAAAGAAAACAAATAAAAACACTGCAACCTGCAGGTAGAAAATATCCTAATAAATCACATTGGCTACTTAACCCTGTCTGCAATGAACTTGAAACAATTATATAAACTATTAACTTGGGTTTGGCCAGAAGCTGGTGCTACCAAACTTGCCACATTGAATAAAATATTCTGGACCCATAGATTTTCCTGTGCCAGTGAGCTCGGGACAGACACAGCTGTAGGCTATTTGCTCAAGGGATAAGAAGTCATCCGGTAGGCCTATTTTATGGCGTTTCTACTGGATCGGAGTATGACTTTTTCCCCTTTCACACTGAGTGGTTATCTAAGGGGAGAGAGCTGGAAAGACAATGACAGGAGCACTCAAAACAAAAGACAATGACTGACTAAATTAACAAAACTTGTAAATATAATGAAATGAACAAACTTGGTTCTCACAAGTTTAGCATAGGTTGTGCGCTCTGCAAACAGCGTGTCTACTCCTACAATGAGAATGATAAAAGACAGGAATAATAACATTTAGAGTTCATGAAAAGACATTACCATAACCAAACAAACAATGTATGATTTAGACCATAGGAATTAATGGTAAATGTACTACTGGTGATATATGGAATGGGGAATTGATAGATTCACAATTGATTGTTAGGGTCTAACTAATCGAATGGAATCCACAGACTGCGAGTTGAAGATAATTACTAATACTCTTAGTAAAAGTACTGACTGACCAGGCCTCTGCAGATCTCCCAACAGTTATATTTCTAGGGTCACTCTAATATTAACTTTATGCGAACCCTACTTGAGAACAATACAAGAACAAATGGTCTATTGATTCTGTATCTTCACAACAAAATCTGCAGAGCTGCGATAGTTGTATGCCCCAATTATCAACATTTCGTTGGTGGCAAGAATTCTGTACAATGATTTTAGCTGAAAAGCACGAGTCTTGAGTCTTGCAGCGTTTTACTCATACACCCTGTGCCATGGAATCGGTACATCATAAATATCTTCCCAGCTATTTTGCAATCTGTATGGCACAGCTATCAACATCCTGGTCCTCAAATGAAACTGGTATACTTTCATATTTATGTTATTTTTGTTCTTCAGACAGTTTTGATCCTTTATATTGGGCAGACAAACCAGTTCCCTACCTCCCACTGCCACATGCTGCCTCCATTTTTTTGGGTTATGCTGTAATCCATCTTGGATTGAGCAGACCTTCCCATACAATTCCGATAGTTCCATGAAAGACACAACTCTACCGTTCCAATTTACAATATAATTTAAAAACAAAATACCATTTCCAAACATATTTTCCATAAGTACAGGTAATTTATCAACCAACACATTTGAGTTCGACCATAATATTTGTTGTAATATTTGTTCCATCTTTTCTGGGGGATGAAATTGAAACCTGCTCTGTAACGTTTGTTTACCAAAAAAAAAGAGATACTTTGGGGAAAAAAGTATAATTTTCAATTAATCGAAAATGAGACTACGCAATCGGCAAAAAGGTCATTTTTAAACAATGGGTGAGCTTTTCTTCGTAATCTATTTGAGAACCATTTTGGGTTCAAGTAAAACTTATCTATAAGTGAAGCTTTTAGAGTGGTTTAGTGCTTTTATATTTAATAATCTCAACCCACCCAGTTCATATTAATTATATAGATGGGCACGCTTTCTGGTTTAGCATCCCAGATAAAGTGAAATATATATGTATATATATATTTTTTTTTTTGCTCATATGATTTGAAAAAAATACTTGTCAGTAGGTAGCGCCATAAATGGGTTAAACTTAGATATGACTAAGGAGTTAATCCGTGTAATTTCCCAGAAACAGATAGGTATTTACCTCTCCATGGTTATAGGATCTTGTCTATTTTGACTAGTTTTCTATTGAAATTCATTGTGGAGAGCTCGCTTTGTGTATGTATGTACAGTTGAAGTTGGAAGTTTACATACACCTTAGCCAAATGCATTTAAACTGTCTTTTTTTCACAATTACTGACATTTAATCCTAGTAAAAATTATATTTTGTGAAGTGCACCAGCACCTCCTGCAGCAAAGCACCCCCACAACATGATGCTGCCACCCTCGTGCTTCACGGTTGGGATGGTGTTCTTCGGCTTGCAAGCCGCCCCCTTTTTCCTCCAAACATAACGAGGGTCATTATGGCCAAATAGTTATATTTTTGTTTCATCAGACCAGAGGACATTTCTCCAAAAAGTATGATCTTTGTCCTCATGTGCAGTTGCAATCCGTAGTCTGTCTTTTTTATGCCGGTTTTGGAGCAGTGGCTTCTTCCTTGCTGAGCGGCCTTTCAGGTTATGTCGACATAGGACTCGTTTTACTGTGGATATAGATACTTTGTATCTGTTTTCTCCAGCATCTTCACAAGGTCCTTTGCTGTTGTTCTGCGATTGATTTGCACTTTTCGCCCCAAAGTACGTTCATCTCTAGGAGACAGAACGTGTCTCCTTCCTGAGCGGTATGCCGGCTGCGTGGTCCCATGGTGTTTATACTTGTGTACTATTGCTTGTACAGATGAACGTGGTACCTTCAGACGTTTGGAAATTGCTCTCAAGGATGAACCAGACTTGTGGAGACCTTTTTTTTTTCTTCTGAGGTCTTGGCTGATTTCTTTTGTTAATCCCATGATGTCAAGCAAAGAGGCACTGAGTTTGAAGGTAGCCCTTGAAATACATCCACAGGTACACCTCCAATTGACTCAAATTGCCTGTCAGAAGCTTCTAAAGCCAAATACATTTCTGGAATTTTCCAAGCTGTTTAAAGGCACAGTCAACTTCTGAACCACTGGAATTGTGATACAGTGAAATAATATGTCTGTAAACAATTGTTGGAAAAATTACTTGTCATGCACCAAGTAGATGTCTTAACCAACTTGCCAAAACTATAGTTTTGTTAACAAGAAATTTGTGCAGTGATTGAAAAAGACTAGTTATAATGACTCCAACCTAAGTGTATGCAAACTTTCGACTTCAACTGTATGTGTTATGAATACCAAGTATGTCTACTTCACCGTCAGCCCATTTTATAGGTAAACTGCAGGGTAATGTAAAAGTATATATCTCTTTTTTTAAGATCCGATACATAATATGGTACACTTATCGTAATTAGGTTTTAGTCCAGCGAGGCCAGAAAAGTTATCTAGATATTCCTTGAGGCATTGCAGGGATCTAGCTTGCAGACTTAATATAAAGCTTGAGTCATCGGCATACATGGACACCTTTTGTTTTTAAATCTTGGATTCTAATCCTCTGTTATTTGATCTGATTTTAATCGCTGTCATTTTGATGGCCATAACGAAAAGATATGGTGACATCGGACACCCGTGTTTATCGCCTCTTGAAAGTTCAAAACTCTTTGAAGTATTTACTATTCACACCTGGGGTTTCTATACATTACTTTTACCCATTGAATAAGAGACTAACCGAAATGGGAAAAATCCAGGCATTTATGGCTTCTTAGATGTTTCATATTCTTGTATTTCTAGTAGTTATCATAGATTATCTCCAATGTATCGTCTATGTTAAAAACCTGTCTAATCAGGATGAACAATACCTGGTAGAAACCTTTTTTAATTCTGAGTGTTATGCATTTTGTCTCCAGTTTTTTGCCATCAAGGTCTTGTTTTAATAATAGTTCAATCAGACCTTCCTGCTGAGTACCTGACAGACTACCATAGTAGTTAAACAAGCTACTAATGGAGCTTTTGAGTATATAAACAAAAGGCTTGACATACAGTGGGGCAAAAAAGTATTTAGTCAGCCACCAATTGTGCAAGTTCTCCCACTTAAAAAGATGAGGGGCCTGTAATTAGGTACACTTCAACTATGACAGACAAAATGAGAGAAAAAAATCCAGAAAATCACATTGTAGTATTTTTAATGAATTTATTTGCAAATTATGGTGGAAAATAAGTATTTGGTCAATAACAAAAGTTTATCTCAATACCTTGTCATTGCTAACAAAGGGTACATAACAGAGGTCAAATGTTTTCTGTAAGTCTTCACAAGGTTTTCACACACTGTTGCTGGTATTCTGGCCCATTCCTCCATGCAGATCTCCTCTAGAGCAGTGATGTTTTGGGGCTGTTGCTGGGCAACAGACTTTCAACTCCCTCCAAAGATTTTCTATGGGGTTGAGATCTGGAGACTGGCTAGGCCACTCCAGGACCTTGAAATGCTTCTTACGAAGCCACTCCTTCGTTACCCGGGCGGTGTGTTTGGGATCATTGTCATGCTGAAAGACCCAGCCACGTTTCATCTTCAATGCCCTTGCTGATGGTAGGCTTTGTGACTTTGGTCCCAGCTCTCTGCAGGTCATTCACTAGGTCCCCCCGTGTGCTTATGGGATTTTTGCTCACCGTTCTTGTGATCATTTTGACCCCACGGGGTGAGATCTTGCGTGGAGCCCCAGATCGAGGGAGATTATCAGTGGTCTTGTATGTCTTCCATTTCCTAATAATTGCTCTCACAGTTGATTTCTTCAAACAAAGCTGCTTACCTATTGCAGATTCAGTCTTCCCAGCCTGGTGCAGGTCTACAATTTTATTTCTGGTGTCCTTTGACAGCACTTTGGTCTTGGCCATAGTGGTTTGGAGTGTGACTGTTTGAGGTTGTGGACAGGTGTCTTTTATACTGATAACAAGTTCAAACAGGTGCCATTAATACAGGTAACGAGTGGAGGACAGAGGAGCCTCTTAAAGAAGAAGTTACAGGTCTGTGAGAGCCAGAAATCTTGCTTGTTTGTAGGTGACCAAATACTTATTTTCCACCATAATTTGCAAATAAATTCATTAAAAATCCTACAATGTGATTTTCTGGAGAAAAAAAATCTCGTTTTGTCTGTCATAGTTGAAGTATACCTATGAAAATTACAGGCCTCTCTCATCTTTTTAAGTGGGAGAACTTGCACAATTGGTGGCTGACTAAATACTTTTTTGCCCCACTGTACCTTGGAGCACGGTGAGGATGGACGAGTTTCCTTCTAGTAATTACTTCAAGTGGATATTTCCCAGTCGTATGCTGGTATTTACCAAATTACAAGATGTTGTGAATGCAGCATTAGTCAAGAAACCTGCCTATTTCCCTCGAAAGGACGTAATGTCACGATTTCAAAGATATACGATATTACAGAGAACAAGTTTATTATCTCACATCTTGGGAAATATTTGTGATGTGCTACTTGTTCACGTATTTCATGCTAATGTTGGGTTTTTGAGCTAGCGCCCAGAATGCACCGCGTGGCAAATTGACAACGTATGGTAACGTACACAATGACCGTTAATACGAATCAAATGGAGTTTTTCAGATCCTACGGTCCCTAGGTGGGTGACCCCGAAATAGCCCTGGGTGACCCAAATAACAAATGTTCAAACTTAACTGTTATTCAAATATCAACTCATCGTATTACTCAACATTGTTTATCTGGACATACATGTAGGTTGTGTCTGGATCCAGCCAGGAGAGATGCTTCTCCTCCTTGGTGCCCGCCCAGCCGGTGCCCCCGCTGGCCCAGACTCTGCAGGGGTACCTACGAGCCCTGGAGCCCCTGATACCTGAAGAAGAGCTCGTCCACACCCGCAAGAATATCCAAAAGTTTTGCGGAGAGGGGGGACTCGGTCCGCAACTTCAAGAGGGACTGGAGAGACGAGCTAGACACTCAAACAATTGGGTATGCAAACAATGTGGGAAATGATGCACAATTTGTAACCAACGTAAATAGACTGAGATAAGAAAATATCAGTGAGGTGCTGGATTTTGGATGACACTTTATAGTACACACAATGCATGGTGCTAATTTGAGTTTCACTCTGATGGCTCAAAGTCTTTCCACAGCTGCCCTCCTTTCTGGACTGTACTGCATGATTGATAGTTGTTTTGCTGTTGTCCTTTCCCCTGTCCTCTACTGTAGATATCTGACTGGTGGGTGCAGTGGGCGTACCTGGAGAGCAGACAGCCCCTGCCCGTGCATTCTAACCCGGCCATCTCCCTGCCCAAGCGGGACTTCTCAGACTGGAGGGGCCAGCTTGTGTGAGTGCCAGTCAGCAACATACTGGCATACCTGTATGCACTATGTGCCTGTGAGATACTAGAGGAGTATGCTGGTTTGCTGAATGTGTTGACATGATCTAGTTGCATGATGTTGTACACTCACTCAGCATTTGTACCTGTGGATTTGCTGGGTACAGAGTGAGAACAACTTAGTCGGTCCAACTACAGACAGGTGGTTATAAAAATCAATTTAAAAAACAGATTGTATTTACATAAGTTTTCAGACCCTTAGCTATGAGACTCAATATTGAGCTCAGGTGCACCCTGTTGATTGGAGTCCACCTGTGGTAAATTCAATTGATTGGACATGATTTGGAAGGGCACACACCTGTCTATATAAGGTCCCAGAGTTGACCGTGCATGTCAGAGCAAAAAGTAAGCCATGAGGTCAAAGGAACTGTCCGTAGAGCTCCGAGACAGGATTGTGTCGAGGCACCGATCTGGAGAAGGGCACCAAAACATTTCTGCAGCATTGAAGGTCCCCAAGAACACGGTGGTCTCCATCATTCTTAAATGGAAGAAGTTTGGAACCATCAAGACTCTTCCTAGAGCTGGCCGCGCGGCCAAACTGAGCAATCAGGGGAGAAGGGCCTTGATCAAGGAGGTGACCAAGAACCCGATGGTCACTCTGACAGAGCTCCAGAGTTCCTCTGTGGAGATGGGAGAACCTTCCAGAAAGACAACCATCTCTGCAGCAATCCACCAATCAGGCCTTTATGCTAGAGTGGCTAGACATAAGCCACTCCTCAGTAAAAGGCACATGACAGCCCGCTTGGAGTTTGCCAAAAGGCACCTAAAGGACTCTCAGACCATGAAACAGGATTCTCTTGTCTGATGAAACCAAGATTGAACTCTTTGGCCTGAATGCCAAGCGTAATGTCTGGAGGAAACCTGGCACCATCCATACGGTGAAGCATGGCGGTGGCAGCATCATGCTGTGGGGATTATTTTTCAGCGGCAGGGACTTGGAGACTTGGCAGGATCGAGGGAAAGATGAGTAAAGTACAGCGAGATCCTTGATTAAAACCTGCTCCAGAGCACTCAGGACCTCAGACTGGAGCAAAGGTTCACCTTCCAACAGGACAACAACACTAAACACACAGCCAAGACAACGCAGGAGTGGCTTCGGGACAAGTCTCTGAATGTCCTTGAGGTGGCCTAGCCAGAGCCCGGACTTGAACCTGATCGAACATCTCTGGAGAGACCTGAAAATAGCTGTGCAGCAACGCTCCCCATCCAACCTTACCGAGCTCTAAAGGATCTGCAGAGAATAATGGGAGATCCTCCCCAAATACAGGTGTGCCATGCTTGTAGCGTCTAAGTCAAGAAGACTCAAGGCTGTAATTGCTGCCAAAGGTGCTTCAACAAAGTACTGAGTAAATATACATTTGCAAAAATGTCTAAACCTGTTTTTTGCATTGTCACTAAGGGGTATTGTGTGTAGATTGATAAAGGGAAAATAAACTATTGAATCCATTTTAGAATAAGGCTGTAACGCAACAAAATGTGGGAAAAGTCAAGGGGTTTGAATACATTCCGAATGTTATTTCATACATCTATATCCTATCTATAGCTGTATACTGGGCCGTTCTCTAACATCTTTTGTGTCGACCCAGGTTTGCATCCAAGCTGATTGCTGCTGCACTCGATTTCAAAAATGTAGTAGACAAGTAAGTGCCATTTCACAATTGTACTCTACATATACGCCGTCTTAGACCTGAAGCCTTAATATTAGCTACATATTACTGACCAGTTTTTCCAAGTCATGTTTCACCAAATGGTGAACCATATCAATATTTGTATCCTAGGTTGCAGAAACTCTCTCACAGCTATTTTAGGGTTTTAACCTTTTATCTCTGTGTTGGCCTGTATGCTTTGGTTTATATACCCAGTCTAAATTTATTACGGCATACTGTCAGTAACTGTATCTGTATGCTCTCTCTCTCTCTCTCTCTCTGAATCTCAGTGGCCGTTTGCCAGTGGAGTACATGCGGGGCCAGCCACTCTGTATGGAGCTCTTTCCCCTCCTCTTCTCATCCTGTCGGATCCCAGGCCGCAAACACGACACTATCACCCATCACAGCCGTGCCCGCCACATCACAGTGGTGAGGAACTACCAGGTGAGCTTGACCCACAGTATGCATCAGAAGAGGATTTAACTTTTTTTTTTTCTTCTCAAGATGAGAGTGGCTACACAGAGCGAAGGGGACAGCTCCAATTGATCCCATGTTACAGACTAATAAACATGGCAATGATACCCAATCAAATGTATTTTATTAAGCCCTTTTTACAACAGCAGTTGTCAAAGTGCTTTACAGATACCTAGCCTCAAACCCCTTAGAGCAAGCAATGCAGACTCACAAGCAAAATGGCTAGGGTAAACTCCCTAGAAGGCAGGAACCTAGGAAGAAACCTAAAGAGGAACCGGGCTCAGAGCGGTGGGTGGCCTGTCCTCTTCTGGCTGTGCTGGGTGTAGATTTAAGAGTGTATTTAAGAGTACGTTAACGTTTAAAAGTAATTCAAGACATTGAAATGTTCATAGATGACCAGCAGGGTCAAATAATATTCATGGTGGCAATAGAGGGCAGAGCTTTTTCTGCATAGAAAAAGCCCTAAGGGTTTTTTCAGGCCTAATTCCAAACTAAAAATATATATAATAATTGGGACAGGGACAGCTATAAATCGTCAAGCTAGGTAGTCCTAAGGCACAGTCCTAGGGCCCAGATCCTACGGGAGGGGAGTTAGTGAAAGCATGCCTAAGACCAGGTTTTAGGAAAATGTGGCGTTGGACATTTGAATGTTGATCAACTATTATTCACGTAAGTATAGCTATGCGCAAATGTTTGTTTCATAATGCAATTAGCTGGAAAACACTGTCAAAAGTGCACCGCGTATGCATGCAGGTTTCATGTCACATAGATGAAAATATCCATTAGACATTTAGAAAGGGAGATCTAAAGATGCAACAACTAGCATGGTTTGCTAGTATGACTATTGTGCCTTTGGGCACTGGACAATGAAAGAAAGTTGATTTGAAAATCAATAGAACATGACATATGGGCAACTGGTTTAAATGGCATGTGGAAGTCTAAAATAATTGCCTCCGCTTTTCTATGGTCAGATTTTTGTCTAGGCTACTTTGAATCACCACTTAAGGAACAGCCCACACACCACTTAAGGAATATCAACAGGCCACTCTCTTACTACCCTGAAAACAAAGACAGAGTATAGTCCATGAAGATCTCCCCACCTCACAAGCCAGAGGAATAATGTGATGGAATTATTTGGTCAATATTTGGTCAGTATTAGTCAATATTCTAGCAGCTGTATTCTGCACTTACTGAAGTTTATTTAGGCCTAGTGCCATATCCGGGCAGCTTGAAAGTAGGGCATTGCAGTAATCTAACCTTGAAGTGACAAAAGCATGGATTAGCTTTTCCACATCACAGTTCAATTCTCTATTCTGTCCCGCCCAGTTCTTTCAGATGGACGTATACAACAGTGATGGCTCTCGGATGACAGAGAGCCAGATCCACGCCCAGCTTCTGCGAATCAGGGCTGAGTCCTGGAAGACTGACAAGGAGCCAATGGGCATTCTGACCAGCGAGCACCGCCAGACCTGGGGCCAGGCCTACAGCCGCCTGCTCAAAGGTAGACATGATAGACACAGCATTATACTATACATACCCATAAACATACCCAGAGTATGGGACGTTCCAGGGTGTGTGATGCAGAGGATCACACTGTTTTCAAATACATGTTGCTAGTAATGTCCGCACGGGCGCGCAGTAACCCCGAGACTGCCACGCAGCTCCCAGTGACTGCCGCGCAGAGCACAGATGAAATATCAGCCCACGGAGAGACGCACGAGATTGAACTTCACTCAACTTCCTAGAGTTTCCCCTGTTAACACCACCAATGTTTCCCTTTACTGTGGCAATTGTGATAGAATCAATGCAATATTAGTCACTTTCAATGCAATTTAGTGAAACAAAACTTAACTATGCAAGATATTTTGCTGGATGCAGAATGCTTCGGAGTAGGTTTACATTGCGCGCTACTCAGTCCTTATTAATCTACAGAGACCGGTGAGCGTAACTGATCAGAGCTGCAGTAGGCCCGTGTGGATCTGTGGCATTTATTTTGAACTGGACTGTGTTTACAACTGGGTTTGTGAGTAGATGTGCTTGTTTTGCGATCATGTGCACATTTTGTTCATATCTTTTGCTAGTTAGTGAGTTATTAGCTCAGTTATACATCATTTGTAGTCAACAGTGGGGGAGTGATTGCTGCCTATAAGAGCACAAAATGTGTACATTTCTAAACATCTGAAAAGTCTGGTAAAATAACTTTTTTTGGTCTTTTTTTGGTGTTGTATTTTAAGACAGGCTTGAATAAGCTTTGTAGCCAATAGGCAGAGGGTATCATAATTTGTCCGATTCGCTGTAATAATGATATGGGAATAATAATACATTGTATTTTGTAAAGTGGTTTCTTGCATCAAATAACGCAACAATTTTCAGTCACCTCCTTGTCTGAAGGACAAGTGGACAAACAGGTTAATGTTAAACCCTGCATGTTTTTTCAAAAGTCTCATGGAATGTAGGCCTACACTGAACACAATATATTAGCTGCTACTGTAGGCTGAATGATAGAACAGCTATTTCCATGTTAAAATGTTATGGGATGCATTTTCTCTGTTTTTGATGGTAGGCCCACATTATGATCAAATGGCAACAGTAGCCAACTTGGCCACTGTTAAAACTGTAACTAAAAGCAGGTACAGCCTCAGTGTTCACAGTAAACACGCGCTGGAAGTTGCAAAGAATTTTCACTACGTTCAACGCTCAGCAGACCTGAAATTTGCTCAGTGGGGAAAATAATTAGAGGGAACATTGGTCGCTACGTCTCTGAAGTCATAATCTATTGTTATCTTCAGTAAGGAGTGCTTTACCTCATAACCTTTTTTTTCATGCTCTCCCTCTTTTCCTTACCCAGATAAATTGAACAAGGAGTCAGTGCGAGCAATTGAGAAGGGACTTTTCACCTTGTGTCTGGACTCTCCAGTCATGAGGGTCTCAGATGATAAGTATGAGCCACAATATTTTTTCTCTTGGCCTGTCTGTTACTATTTTTTTCAAATTGAATGCAAGTTGCTGTACAGTCTGAATAGGTTTTGCTCAGTTATGTTTGACACACCAGGGACTTCATGACTAATTAAATCTAATAATCCAAAACGCATCAGTAATAAATGAAGTTCTGTGTTACTTTGACTGACAGGTACTCCAGTCGTATGGCAGCTCAAATCCTGCATGGGGGCGGGACACACTCGAACAGCGGCAATCGTTGGTTTGACAAAACACTGCAGGTGAGTGGAGCAGTAGAATTATCCAAATGACCCAACCAGTCAGAGATCCCATACTTGATGAAAAGTGTATTGAAAAGTCCATATGGGCTGGGCACCAAATGCTGTATAACACTGAAATAAAATAAATCAATAAACAAAAATGATAATGGACTGAGCAACAATTGTTGGTAAACTAATTAGTTACCTTTCTCTTCCACTATTCCTCCTCCTCTTGTAGTTTGTGGTGGGTGAGGATGGCTCATGGGGGCTTCTGTATGAGCAGGCCACGGCTGAAGGTCCACCAATAGCCACTCTTCTGGATCACATTCTACAATACTGGTGAGATGAGACAGGGGAGGGTCTTATCTACTTTTGCTGCATTACATGCGCAATTACATACTGTATGTATACGGTATTCATGTCAGTTTTTTATGATTTCAAAATACTTGAAGTTGAGGTTTATCGGAAGAAAAACAGTCAGTTGATAAAAAAACACAATGCCAATTAACATTTACCCTCGTTCTTCTCTCTGCAGTAAGAAACCGGACCCAAAGAAAACCCCTTTAATCCCACTTCAGATGCCCAAGAAGCTTTACTTCAACATTGACCGTGAGATTAAGAGAGATATCGAGCATGCCAAGCAAAACCTTGATATGTGAGTTTGCATACCCTATGCATTTGTCATGCATTGTTTCATTACTCTTGTGTTATTATATATCATAGTCTTTATTTGGTCTAAATATGTGACTCGTTTCAGGAAACCAGGCATTTGTCGTGCGTCACTACACAGGAGAGGCATTTGAACGTACTTTTATTTTTATCTAAATGCCTTTTTAATAACAAACTTGTATGCCATCTGTAAATACAAATACAATTGGGAAATTACAAGCCTAGTTGGTGTAGCCATGGAAAATGTCAGGAACCTTCCCGCTAGCAATGATGGGCTGGACATGCAGAGAGATGAATTCGGATTGGTCTGCCATGTAGCACGCTTCTGTCTATAACATGAGCTGCTCAGTATGTGTAGGTAATCCTTTCTAATGCTTTCTTTTTTGAAAGATATCACAAAGAACTGCAAAAGTTTTGCTAATGCTCTACACTTTCTGGAGGACCAAGTTTTGAAATCAGTAGCATGTCCGTTGGAAACCGAGTTAAGAAAATTCTGGCATTTGATTGCAAATATGCGGAAGGAGCCAAAAGAGGAACACACAAGGCTTTTATTTATGCTTTTATTTTACATATTAGTTAGTAGGCCAAACTGTTTTCCGTGAAGACCGATTTTCGGGATGTCTTCTGGTCTGACACAGCTCTGTAGCTCTGCCACTTTCCACCTCAGATGTTGAAGGGTGAGATAGTGCTGGATTGACACGCAGCCCATACAAAAAAATAACTATCAATAGCTTAAACTGACAGATTTTGATGGGGATTTTTTAAATGTTCATTAGATTGACGCACAGGATTTTAATATGGTGCTCATACTGACTGGTTCAACCCACCTCCGACTACAGTCCTAACACTGTGAGTGCATAAGTGTAGTTGGTGATACAGTACTACAATGACAAAGATAAGAAGCACCCGACCTCTGTGTAGTCAATGTTTGCTTTGCTATGAACTTCAACACGACTCAGCTGAAATGAAAGTGACATGGACCAAAGCAAATGGAGGAGTGTAAACACGATTAGCTGCCCTAAGTGTTGATGTAACCATGACAAAACACGGTCAGCAGCGTAAGGCTTTGGTGCCTTCTGACCTACTCATTCTATTTTAAGTAATTGTTTGTGATCTGATCTGTGATCTGTGTTTTCCTGGGTTCAGCACATTTGCTGCCATCCTGTGGCTAAACTGACAACTGTCGATACATTTCTATCCCAACGGAGTGAAGAGTCATCTTTATAATTTGAATTCAACAACTAACCTGGGCCAGTATTCATAAATTGTCTGAACAAGAGAGCTGATCAGTTCGATTCATTATAATCTGATGCTTTATTAATGGAGTATGAATTTGTCTCTCCCCCCCCACTCCAGACTGATCAACGACCTGGATATCCGCTGCTTCAACTTCCAGAGGTTTGGGAAGGAGTTGCCCAAACAGCACAACCTGAGTCCCAACGCCTTCATCCAGGTGGCACTGCAGCTGGCCTACTACAAGTGAGCTCATAGGAATCACTTGCAAAGGGCATTCAGCCTCAAACTAGGATACCGTATGCAATAATAAGGAAATTATGTGTGCAGTTCATGTTTTCAAACTGTGGTACTGATTTTCATAGACATGCTAGTACATTTTCACACAATAAGCATTATATTCTTGTGGTTAATAAATGGGACAATAAATGTTCTTGGCAGCCAAAATTCTGGCTGGAATATCTGCATTTTCAATTTTGTAAATGAGTTTTGATTAACAACAATCACTGTGGCCAAATTCAATACTTGCGTTGCGTTCAGTACAACAGAACTGTTTGCAATGTTGAATTCAACTGAAACGGTACTGTATTGAATGACCAGTTGAAAAAAACATTTTGATTATGGTGGCCCAGAGGGCAGTTACCATACATATGGTGTGCTGCACGAGTTTTGCTGTTTCAGATGGTCACACCCAGATTGATAAAAAGGAGCACAAAAAGGGAGCAAGCATACTTTAAAGGTTATTGATGAACGGTGCACACCATTTAGGGGAAACGTGTCGTTCAGTTCAAAACGTCACGCAACACAGCAAAGGTTAAAGCAAACTGAACGCACTCCTGCTCTCCCTTTTCTCCTTTTCTCCATCAGAGTTCACAATGAGGTTTGTGCCTCCTGTGACATTGCCTCCCAGAGGATGTTTCGAGGGGGGCGCACAGACTACATCCGCTCTCCCACCAATCAAATGCTCAAGTTTGTGCTTACCTTTGATGACCCCTCTATCTCGGTGAGAAGCATTTTACTAAATAAAATGAATTATTATTCCCATAGAGGATCAGACCAAAGTGTAGGCTACCCTCTGCCTGTTGGCTTCTTTGCATATTCAAGCTGGTCTCAAAATACAACACGAACCCTTTAAGGCTCTCCTGGAGGATGGTTGGCCTTATTAGCCTATATAAAATATTACAACCAAACACTTTCTTCATAAAATAATTCCCTCATTCAATGAATTAGGGATCAAATGACTAAGGTAGGCTACTTCAAAGCAAGGTAACTAAGACATGTTTATCTATAATCTTGTAAGGCTAAAATATTCCAAAGATCTAATTGACAGAATGTGAGTTATTTGTCTTTTCGGCTCATTTGAAGAATATTTTTAACAATGTTGATTACAGGGGAATCACAGCTTTTTAACCGTGTCAGGTTTATTTCTCAAGTCCCAATATTGAGTGCCTGAGAGATGGTTTTACAACATGAGTATGTAGCATTGGTAACGCACCCGTTTGTCAATGGCGTGCCCGTGAAACGTTGTTTAGGACATGACAATGACGTTAATACATGCTAACAGCTGAATAGGTCATTACTGACAACTTTCCAGGCAACACAATATCTAGTTAGCCTGTTTTTATCATTACTATGTTGCTATGTCTCTCTCCACCGGCCCACTCGCACCGGCATATGCAGGTGACAAATCATGGCTTTTCCAGGATTTTTATGACCGTACGAACCCTGTTTGCTGACCATAAATGAGCGATAACTGGGTAAATAACTTACAAACTAGCAAGGAATATGAACAAATGTGCACTGACAATGATCTCAAAAGCCCATTTCGCGACCACAGGTGATTAGAGAAGTTTTTGTTTGCAGTAAGTCTGTTGTATTATCCCAAATGGACACGGTGATTTACAAATCATTACGGATTCTAGCTTTAATGGGTGTTTGATAAGGGCGAAGGCACAACACAATCTCTTGTTTCGTGGGTGGCTGAGAAAAGCAACTACTTGCAGTTATTAACAAAGCCAACAATACATGGCAGCTTTACAGGGTGTTTCTATTAATTGACATTGTTGATGCGTCTTGACGCTCTATTTGTGTGTTGCAGAGAGAGGCAAAGCTGGAATTACTCAGAGAGGCCATAGAGACCTACGTCACTCTAACTGATCAGGTGACTACACCCAATGCTTCTGCTGCCATCGTCTCAGTAATTTGTTTCACTTTTCTGTCATCTAATTACTTCTGACCTTTTTCTAAATTAGGCGCTCAAAGGACAATCCATCGACCGCCACCTGCTGGGCTTGAAGCTTCAGGCCATCGAGGAGGGACTGAGCGTGCCCAGACTGTTCATGGACACCGCTTATGGGCTGGCCACCCACTGGAAATTGAGAACAGGACAGGTAAAGTACAACTCCATTGGAAGTGGACAAGATTGCAACATTCATTCCAATGACAGGATATAATTATGTAATCTAAAGGTGAGTGTCGGATAATGCAATATTATATCGGGTCTGTGTCCCTCTCTCTTTACATGTAGTTTAGTATGGTGTTTTTGTGCGCACTTGTAGTTTATCAAAGTCAACAGGTAATCCTGCCAGGTAATCCTGTTTACATCAGGGATTTGTCATTGTATTCAAGTCATTCATGTAATAAATTAATTTTAATGAATGGGCTACGCATATTCATTCTTAATTGGGTATCAGCTGAGTGAGAATTGTTTTTTTTTTAAGTTTAATATTTTTATTGGTTTTCATTAATGATATGACATAATTTCATTCTTCAGGTGGGGGGAGGAAAGGTGGAGGTGTAACATAAATTCTCAAATAGGACTTCTTTCATACTGCCATAAGCAATCATTGGGAAAGGGGGATACCTAGTCAGTTGTACAACTGAAATGTGTCTTCCCCATTTAACCCAACCCCTCCTGAATCAGAGAGGTGCGGCGTGCTGCCTTAATCGACATCCACGTCTTCGGGGGGGGACAGTGGATTAACTGCCTTGCTCAGGGGCAGAACGACAGATTTTTACCTTGTCAGCTCAGGGATTCAATCCTGAAACCTTTTGGTTACTGGCCCAACGCTCTAACCACTAGGCTACCGGCCTCCATAGCGAAGGAGCCAACCCCTCCCTCCCGGAGACCCATGCCTGTTCCCCCAGAATGGTGTGGGCGTATATCTCTAAATGAAAAATATTAGCGCTAGTAGACTGCTGATTAGCCAGTTCATTCTCCTCAGGAGCATGACATCATCTCCGAAGAAAGAGCAAGCATCTGTTTGAGATACAAGTTTGAGTATAGGATGAGTCAACAGCATTATTTGGGTTTGAGTTAACAGAATATTAACTTTTAGAAGTGAGATGTTTATTTTAACATATAATCATCTCCTACGTCAGCAATGTTTGAATTGGACTCAGGCGTGGCCGCTCAATCCCCTCTCTGGAGTTGCGCTCCCAGCACATGCCCTCCCCCTCAACTCCCGAACCCAGACATTGAAGATGTTGATAAATATCTTTGTTTGCAGGTGAACTAGGTCACGACCAGTGCAGAGAGCCGCATGAATAAGGGTCCCCTGGAAGAGGGCCAAGCAGTCCTGGCCTCCAAACAAATGCCCAGCAAAATGTTTGCTTGAATTTTTAAAAATATTTTTTTATATAAATAAATAAATAAAATACCAGTCCAAAGTTTGGACACCTAGAATGCCAAGTGCGAAAAGCTGTCATCAAGGCAAAGGGTGGCTACTTTGAAGAATCTCAAATATAGAACATATTTTGATTTGTTGAATGCTATGATTTTTGGTTACTACATGATTCCATATTTATTATTTCATTATTCTACAATGTAGAAAATAGCAAAAATAAAGAACCCTTGACTGTAACTATACACACACAAGTATGTGAACACCCATTCAAATTAGTGGATTCGGCTATTTTAGCCACACCCATTGCTGACGGGTGTATAAAATCGAGCACAACGCCATGCAATCTCCATAGACAAACGTTGGCAGTAGAATGGCCTTACTGTTGAAGAGCTCAGTGACGTTCAACATGGCACCATCATAGGATGCCACCTTTCCAACAAGTCAGTTTGTCCAATTTCTGCCCTGCTAGAGCGGGCCTGGTCAACTGCAAGTGCTGTTATTTTGAACCGGAAACGTCTAGGAGCAACAACGGCTCAGCCGCGAAGTGGTATGCCACACAAGCTCATAGTACAGGACTGCCGAGTGCTAAAGCACACAGCGCGTACAAATAGTTGGTCCTCAGTTGAAACACTCACTACCGAGCTTCATGAAATGGGTTTCCATTTCCGAGCAGCTACACACAAGCACAAGATCACCATGCGCAATGCCAAGCGTCGGCTGGAGTGGTGTAAAGCTTTGTGATTGAGCCCTTTTACCAGAATAGTGTCCACAGTAATGGAGTAGGGCTGAGTTATAAAGTTGCTAAACAAGTTGCAGATCTGCAAGTGTATGTGTCATATATTTATTTTTTTACGGCTTTTACCTGATGTTTGGCAATTTATTTATTGGTTAACACCTATCGTCTTGTGGGTACCATGTTCAGAAATGTTTGCAAGACACATTTAGGGAACTATTGTGCAAGCCAATTTAAAGTAAATCGTTTCATCTGTAAAAAATGCATTTATTTTGCCACATATGTGAAAGTAACTTTATACCCGGTCTTCCTTCTCTTCTCCCCAACTTCTCAACTATATTAAACCCCTTACACTAGGTGCCTGCAAACACGGACAGTGTAATGTGTTTCGGACCTCTCGTCCCAGACGGATACGCTGTGTGCTACAACCCCCAGTCGGACCATGTCCACTTCTCCGTAACAGCCTTCAACTGCTGTGAGGAAACCCAGGCTGAGACACTGGCCGCCACACTGCACAGCACCCTCTGCCAGCTTCAGGAGCTACTGCAGCCTACTGTATAGTGCTGTGCTATCTGACACAACAGGAGTGTGTATTCATTAGGCAACAAATATAAGAAAACCAGCTCTTGTCCGATAAGAAACGCTCATGTTTCTTAACTTTTTCAGTTGTGTGCCCTAATGAATATAATCCAGGACTTAAATGAAAAACGTCTGAGGTGCTAATGCTTTGATTAAAAAGGAATATTTGGCCTTTGTATGTGCTTGCATTAGCTTGATTTGCTGCTAGGTTTATGTTACTGTTTGTACTTAAGGGCAATTTAATACTATTGTTAGAACTGTTTTATGTCCCTACTTTTAAGGCCATAGCAGACTACTTAATAAGCTAGGTTTGTCTGGCTAGAGGTATGTAATGCTTTATTGACCTGCAACGAAATAGATTTCACTGTATGTTATGTAATACCATCTGTGTTTTGTATGCAATTTGGAATCTTGTTTGCTGCAATGCTTTGGCAGTCTAATGAGAATGTCGGTCAACCATCCAGTCTGTCTATTACTTTTCATTTTGTGGGCAGATTCCTGAAAAAAGACCAAATGTTAACAAACCATGCCTGTATCTGCATAAAGCTGGAGCTCTTGAGTACTGTTGCGCTCTCCCTGGATGCACATCCTTTCTGTGTTTCTTCCTGTGCTTTTGTAATGCAGTTGAAAGGAATGAAATCCTGCTATTTGGTTCAGCCGAGCTCTATTCATGACCCAGCTTGTCCAGTTTTGTTAGTAAACTCATGTAGGCTCAGCCCTAATTTATGTGCTCTCTATCACCTGGACCTGCATGGCAAATTGTCCAGGAACACAAGGAAAGGACAATAACCAAGGACTAGTCAGCCATACCCCCTCTGAGGGTAGAAAATGTACATCTCTGTTTGAGTATTCAGAGGACTCACTATTGAATGTGTGATTAATACCAAACATGGATACTCTAGTATTATTATTTTATCAAACTTCTTCTCTGAGTATAACTGGTGCTTTCTATACTGAGCAAAAATATAAACGCAACATGTAAAGTGTTGGTCCCATGAGCTGAAATTAAAGATCCCAGAAATGTTCCAAATGCATGAAAAGCTTATTTCGCTCAAATTTTGGGCACAAATTTAATTACATCCCTATTTGTGAGCATTTCTCCTTTGCCAAGATAATCTATCCACCTGACCGGTGTGGCATATCAAGAAGCTAATTAAACAGCATGATCATTACACAGGTACACCTTGTGCTGGGAACAATAAAAGGCCACTAATGTGTGCAGTTTTGTCACACAACACAATCCCACAGATGTCTCAAGTTTTGAGGGAGCGTGCAATTGGCATGCTGACTGCAGGACTGTCCACAAGAGCTGTTGCCAGAGAATGTAATGTTAATTTCTCTACCATAAGCCGCCTCAAATGTTTTTTAAAGAATTTGGCAGTAAGTCCAACTGGCCTCACAACTGCAAACCACGCGTAACCTCGCCAGCACAGGACCTCCACATCTGGCTTCTTCACTTGCAGGATCGTTTAAGACCAGTCACCCGGACTGCTGATGAAACTCAAGTATTTATGTCTTCAATAAAGCCTTTTTGTGGGGAAAAACTCCTTCTGATTGGCAGGTCTTGGTTCCCCAGTGGGTGGGCCTAGCTATGCCCACCCATGGCTGCACCCCTGCCCAGTCATTAGGGCCTAATGAATTAATCCAATTGTCTGATTTCCTTATGTGAACTGTTAACTCACTAAATTCATTGTTACATGTTCCATTTAAATTGTTGTTCAGTATATATGCTTTGTTAATGTCAGTATTGCCTTGTAACTTAAGCTTTATGCCTTGTGTGAATTCATTCATTTTACAAAGTAATTAAATACACTTGTATTTAGAATTCCTTTCTCAGACATTTATTGATTGCCTATTACTGTAACTCAACTATAGTGTTCGTTCAAGGGTTTTTTCTTTATTTGTACTATTTTCTACATTGTAGAATAATAGACATCAACTATGAAATAACACATATGGAATCATGTAGTAACCAAAACGGTGTTCAACAAATCAAAATATATTTTAGATTCTTCAAAGTAGCCTCCCTTTGCCTTAATGACAGCTTTACACACGCTTGGCATTCTCTCAACCAGCTTCACGAGGAATGCTTTTCCAACAGTCTTGAAGGAGTTCCCACATATGCTGAGCACTTGTTGGGTGCTTTTCCTTCACTTTGCGGTCCAACTCATCCCAAACCATCTCAATTGGGCTGAGGTCAGGTGATTGTGGAGGCCAGGTCATCTGATGCAACACTCCCTCACTCTCCTTCTTGGTCAAATAGCCCTTAGACAGCCTGGAGGTGTGTTGGGTCATTGTCGTGTTTTAAAAAAATGATAGTCCCACTAAGCTCAAACCAGATGGGATGGCATATTGCTGCAGAATGCTGTGGTAGCCATGCTGGTTAAGTGTGCCTTGAATTCTAAATAAATCCCCAACAGTGTAAGCAGCAAAGCACCCTCACAACATCACACCTCCTCCATGCTTCACGGTGAGAACCACACATGCGGAGATCATCCGTTCACCAGCTCTGCGTCTCACAAAGACACGGCAGTTGGAACCAAAAATAACAAATTTGGATTCATCAGACCAAAGGACAGATTTCCACCGGTCTACTGTCCATTGCTCTTGTTTCTTGACCCATGCAAGTCTATTCTTATTGGTGTCCTTTTGTAGTGGTTTCCAGTGGTGTAAAGTACTTAAGTAAAAAATACTTTTAAGTACTACTTAAGTCGTTTTTTTGGTTATCTGTACTTTGCTATTTATATTTTTGACTACTTTTACTCCACTACATTCCTAAAGAAAATCATGTATTTTTTACTCCTTACATTTTCTCTGACACCCAAAAGTACATTTGGAATGCTTAGCTGGACAGGAAAATTGTCTAATTCATGCACTTATCAAGAGAACATCCCTGGTCATCCCTCCTGCCTCTGATCTGGTGGACTTAATAAACACAAATGCTTCGTTTGTAAATTATGTCTGAGTGTTGAACTGTGACACTGACTATCCGTAAATTTAAAGAACAAGAAAATTGTGTTGTCTGGTTTGCTTAATATAAGACTTTTAAAATTATTTATACTTTTACTTTTGAATCTTAAGTACGTTTAAAACCAAATACTTTTAGACTTTTACTCAAGTAGTATTTTATTGGGCAACTTTTACTTTTACTTGAGTCATTTTCTTTTAATTAAGGTATCTTTACTTTTACTCAAGTATGAAAATTGGGTACTTTTTTCACCACTGGTGGTTTATTTGCAGCAATTCGACCAGGAAATAGTAAAAATAAAGAAAAACCCTTGAATAAGTAGGTGTGTCCAAACTTTTGACTGGTACTGTATATGATAATTATTACTCCACTACAGTAATGCCCATTGTAAATGTAAATACTGTGTGAAGATGTAATGTTGTGGGTGAGCAAAATAGTAACTGAGCTACACATTCAATAGTTGTATTTTGGTATGATGACCAGGCCGTATGCACTTGAATTATCATTTGAGTATGTACTGTCTGTGAGCTACAAACTTGTTTACAATAAATGTTGCCGTCCTAATTGTGTTATTTTTCTGTGTCGGTGTTATTTTTCTGTCTAGGATAGTTGGGGCCAGGGTTGGGGCAGGCGGCTCCTTTGAGAAGCTATCGAAACCGGAAATGACTTAATGCGCGGTGTCGGGTTTTGATCAAGAACCGGAACAAACAAACCCCCAAGCAAATGTTAAGTGGCGTTGTGTCCGAACACCTGTTATATGCAGAGGGTAAATGCAGAAATTTCGCAAGGGTGTTCATTTAATTTAAAACACGATTTAAGAAAGGGAACGAGAGTAAAGAGTAGCACATGAGATGGCAATTTTATGTAGGACCTATTTATTTGCAAAATTGTCTAAAGTAACAGGAATTCCCCTAAACCAAGCACGATTTTAACCCGAGTACGGTGTTGGGCAGATTGTGTACAGTGTACGATATTTTAGTATTCGCTGGTTTTTACCGCGATTTAATGTTTTGTTAGAATAACTATGAAAGGGCCCTCTGCCGCCTCTAGTCGGAGGAAGAGCGGGGTGACGAGGCTGTTGTGGACACTGTTTGGTGCCTGCCTTGTTGCTACAGTCATCGGGTACAAGCCAGTGGTCATAGTCCATGGTTTGTTCGACAGCTCCGGGGTATTTGTGGAGTTGCTTCGCTTCATCAATCAGGTGAGTGCATGAAAATATACCAACACAGGCTACAAATATAAGTCAAGAAAGATTGGATATGGGTGATAATAAACGCCTGTTAGGCTATGTAACAACGGAACAGATATGGCAGGCTGGATTATATAGATTGTAACATGTCTAAGACCCATATCAGTATCTTAAACAATAACTTGTTTGTATTAGGGTTTCCATTGTGCTGCTGTAACCTGGGCCCGCGCTTAAGTTTACTCATCAAACATGCCTGTGGTCTGCTTGAATGGCACGAAACCGTGTTTTTTTTTAATTGTAATTTCGGTCGCTTCAGTGTTTCCAATCTCGCTGGGACGGTTACATAAGTGTCACATTGTTCTTCTATGTAGGCGATGTTCTAATGAAATCAACGTTTGTCGCCGGTCATATCAGCTGAGCTCTTCATGAATACTACTGAAATAGGCTGTTGATTGTTGCCAGATTCTTGACATAATGTTGCCTTTGCTACCCTTTGCCTGGGTGTATGCACAAGACAACAATCATAAGGAACATAGCCGTGAGCAACAATAAACGGGGTTCACAGGATGACAGACAGGGCCAGATTAGCTGGATAAATTAAGTTCCTACAGGATAGTACTCTCTTCCTTTATGTACAATCAGTGAAAGCATTTCCATGTTTCTCTAAATACACAAGGATGACGAAATTTAAGTTTAGTATAGTGCTGTTTAAATGCAGCAGGTAATAATACTTTTTATTTGTTTATTTATTTAACCTTTATCTAGCTAGGCAAGTCAGTTAAGAACAAATCCTTATTGACAATGATGACTAACCAAATTGCAAAATGCCTCCTGCTGGGGCTGGCATTAAAGATTTAAAAATATATATATATTAGGACAAAACACACATCACGGCAAGAGCGACAACACTACATAAAGAGAGACCTAAGACGACAACATGGTAGCAACACAACATGGAGCAGCACAAAACATGGTACAAACATTATTGGGCACAGGCAACTGCACAAAGGGCAAGGAGGTAGAGACAACAATACAACACGCAAAGCAGCCACAACTGTACGTAGCAGTTTTCCATGGGTTGGGTTTATTTGAATCCTGCTGGCAGCACCCAAGTAATCATCAATTAGGATTGCAGCTAAAAGCGACCCGATCATAATGCCCATGGTCAATTTGATTTGACATTCGATATCCCTATGGGATTAGTTAGGGACTGTCAGTAAATTACCAAATGTACCTGGGACAATCAAACTTCAAATTAACTGCAAGAAGCCCAAACGGATATAATATTTGACAAAAACATAATTTCTAATTTCCTATACATTTGTATACGATCACATATCTCTCTTATGGGTGGGAATAGCTTGGAACAGATTTCCAAAATGTAAGTCACGAAGAGCTGATTTGCTGGTGTTTTTAGTCTTATATCCAACAATTCATTCAATTCAGAAAGGTTGGCGTGACAAATAAAATCACCCGTGGGAAAATTCGTCCCACAGGCCGCCTGTTGGTGAACCCTGCCTTATGGTAAATTGTGACAGCGAACAAAAATAACTTGATTGGACATTTTATTATTTAAGCCTGCCAGCAGCACCATCATGCCTCAGATGTCCTCCCGCACAGGTAGTCTCCAATGAAGACTGACATCAAACAAAGTCCGTAGGCTGTACAGTTTCAATTCTGGTCTTATTCAAAGTTGACTTAAGCTGCAATATGCAGAAAACGCTCTGCCGTTTGAAGAACCCATTTTTGATTCCATATAGAACCCTTTCCACACAGGGTTCTACCTGGAACCTAGTGCACAAAAAAACTGAACACTTTTGGCTTGTGAGCACCACTTTCAAAACTGCTGGCTGAGTTGAGTTTTTGCATAAGAAATGCTGAAATCAGTTGAGACATTTTACTTCATGTATTGACTAATTTGTCATCTTCTCTGACAATCCTGGCTTTATAGCCTTCCAAATAAACCTATCTTTGTTGTAGTCATTGATCCTATTCAAATTAGGATTTGTATATTCTAATTCTATGCTTATAGTGCTCTAATCTGTCCCATCCTCTTCTTCTGACAGTCTCACCCAGGAACCAATGTGTCAGTCATCGACCTGTTTGACCGCAGCTCCAGCTTACAGCCACTATGGAAACAAGTGGAAGGCTTCAAGGAAGCCATCTATCCCATCATGCAAAATGCTGCAGATGGGGTCCACTTCATCTGCTACTCTCAAGGTGTGTGTGTGACTCTGTGTTATGCTGAATCTTCTTTTAATACAGCTTTATATTCAATCAATCAAATGTATTTATAAAGCCCTTACATCAGCTGATGTCAAAGTGCTGTACAGAAACCCAACCTAAAACCCCAAACAGCAATCAATGCAGGTGTAGAAGCACGGTGGCTAGGAAAAACTCCCTAGAAAGGCCAGAACCTAGGAAGAAACCTAGATAGGAACCAGGCTATGAGGGGTGGCCAGTCCTCTTCTGGCTGTGCCGGGTGGAGATTATAACAGAACATGGCCAAGATGTTCAAATGTTCATAGATTACCAGCAGGGTCAAATAATAATAATAATAATCACAGTGTTTGTTGAGGGTGAAACAGGAGTAAATGTCAGTTGGCTTTTCATAGCTGATCATTGAGAGTATCTCTACCGCTCCTGCTGTCTCTAGAGAGTTGAAAACAGCAGGTCTGGGACAGGTAGCACGTCCGGTCAACAGGTCAGAGTTCCACATCCGCAGGAAGAAATGTTGAAACTGGAGCAGCAGCATGGCCAGGTGGACTGGGGACAGCAAGGAGTCATCAGGCCAGGTAGTCCTGAGGCATGGTCCTAGGCTCAGGTCCTCCGAGAGAGAGAGAATTAGAGAGAGCATACTTAAATTCACACAGGACACCGGATAAGACAGGATAAATACTCCAGATATAACAGACTGACCCTAGCCTCCTGACACAAACTACTGCAGCATAAATACTGGAGGCTGAGAGAGGAGGGTGTCGGGAGACACTGTGGTCCCATCCGACAATACTCCCGGACAGGGCCAAACAGGCAGGATATAACCCCACCCACTTTGCCAAAGCACAGCCTCCACACCACTATTCACCCTTGTTCTGTTACAGGTGGACTGATTTGCAGAGGGATCCTGTCCACTCTCCCTAATCACAATGTCCACTCCTTCATCTCTCTTTCCTCGCCTCAGGCTGGACAGTATGGAGGTGTGAGTTCGTTATAAACCATCAACTTGATCTTTGTGCGCAACAGCCAACGTGATTGTTTGAAACATGATACATTGAAGTTCTGTGCTAATATGTGCTGAGGCCTGAATTAAACTAACTTGTGTTTCTGTTCAGACACAGACTACCTAAAGTACCTCTTCCCCCAGTTCATGAAGTCCAACCTGTTTCATTTCTGCTACACTGGAGTGGGCCAGAGGATATCCATCTGCAACTACTGGAAAGGTGAGTGTGTTTAGGACAAAATGTACCTTCACTCAACCTTCCCAAGGAGTCACTGTGGATATATTGAGGGTCTTTGGTCATGGTGAAAAATTGTTTGACTAAACTGTTTGTTCTCTCTTGCAGACCCCCATCACACGGACATGTATGTGAACGGCAGTGATTATCTGGCTTTATTGAACAGTGAGAGGTCAAATCCTAATTCAACAGGTCAGCAACGCTGCTAATGTGAATCTTGTCGGTCCCCTTTGTTGTGGGTTTTATATTCATCCACTATTTCAGAGAAGTGTTAGTCTGTCTACTCTATTGCTGCTGAGTCAACGTTGTCATTGGTTGTAGTACTCTGCATTTTATAGGAACCTTTTGGTCATTGTACGGTATTGTAGTTATGTGTATTTTGTTATGTCAGTAATTCTATTATATAGTTAGGATATATTCTTTCTCATTCAGTGTGGAAAAAGAACTTCCTACGTATCAAGAAGCTGGTCTTAATTGGGGGGCCAGACGATGGAGTCATCACACCCTGGCAGTCCAGGTGACTAGTTCATCCTTCCTCTTTCCTAGAGTATACAAAATGTTCAAAAAAACACCTGCTCTTTCCATGACATGGGCTGACCAGGTGAAAGCTATGATCCCTTATTGATGTCACTTGTTAAGTCCACTTCAATCAGTGTAGATGAAGAAGACCGGTTAAAGAAGGATTTTTAAGCTTTGAGACATGGAATGTGTATGTGTGCCATTCAGAGGGTGAACGGGCAAGACAAAAGATTTGTCTTTGAACGGGGTATGGTAGTAGGTGCTGCTGGGTTTTCACGCTCGACAGTTTCCAGTGTGTATCAAGAATGGTCCACCAGCCAAAGGACATCCAGCTAACTTCACACCACTGTAGGAAGCATTGGAGTCAACATGGTCCGGCATCCCTGTGGAACGCTTTCGACCCCTTGTGTTAGGTGTTCCCAATGTTTGGTATATTCTGCTAAAGCATTGTTTCCATTCTATCTGCTAGATATGGTATTGTTTATCTTAAATTGGCTGTAAGAAAAATATTCTCTCTCCACTTTAATGCATTAGGCATTGTGTTCCAAGAGAGATTTCTCTTCATTCAATATCATCCACTCACTGGTTCACATTTTTTTTTTTTTTTTTGCTCTTTAGTCAGTTTGGATTTTACAATGACAACGAGACTGTCGTTGAGATAAAGGACCAGGATGTAAGTATTATTTTAGACCATGTTTTTGCATAATTATGACACAAGATTCCATCTTGATGCTATATGCTATCTTCTTATAATGATTCCTTACATTTGTCTCCTCCCTTTACTAGCTATATTTGAGAGATGTGTTTGGCCTGAAGACCCTAAACGCTCGTGGGGACCTGTTCCTGTGCTCAATGGCTGGAGTAGAGCACATCAAGTGGCACTCCAATGACACTGTGTTCAACACCTGCATTGAGAAGTGGCTCGTTTAGCGCCGACTACTCCACCAAACAGCATTACAAGAACAGTCATATTTCATACAATCTTTACAGTGAAACACACACGCACACAGTTTTACTGCTGCAGTGTGATTCACACTGGAAATATGAGTTTAACTCTGTCTGCAGTACATTGTGAACTTCTCCTTATGTTCTTAAGTTTGTGAGAATGATTCAAAACATACCGTCATCATTACACTAAAAACCCACGTGTACTTACTGTTACATGTGTATCCATGTCTGTGCTTTACCTACACATACCTAAGAAAGTACCACACAACAGTGCCTGACTGAGTGACGTCCTATTTTCAGACCCACTGCCCAGTTCATCTCTTTTACTAGAGTGACTTTTACCATTGGTTATAGCTGGTAACAAATGTCTTTGTCTTTTTAACCTATAAAGTAAGCCCTTATGGTGGTCGTTGCTGTTGCTAAGCTACCCGGCAGACCGCTGCAGTAGAAATCATGCCTTACGTTTTTAGAGTGTTAGCCATGTGTCTGTGTTCCATTTTATGTCTCCAAACCTAAGTGTTATGACACACTGCCTACAGTGATGGTGCTAAAAAGGTGGAGTGGAAGGAAAAGAAGGGAAGAGCTACTGGAGACAAGAAATTATTAGAAAGGAAAGAGGGTTTAGGAATGGATGGAAGGGGAGAAGTGTAAAGAGTGTTATTTCCCTGTCTTGAACATAATGTATGTGACATACCTGTATCTCTCGTTGCATTTAGATATCTCAGGTTTGATCAGAAGCCTATGTCTGTTTTTGTCAAAGGGAATAGTTTATTTTTAACTCAACTGTTTGTTATACTGTTATGGGTGTTTTCTTATGGTTGTATGAAAAGGGGGATTGCCTGTGGGACTATAGTGAAAGTACTCTTAAATTACATTGTGAAGTAAGATAGAAAGCATTGCACAAAGATTAAAATTGTAACTAGAAATGAGACTGTCAGGTATGAGGGATTGCTATAGCTTGTAAAATATTTGTAAAGTTGTTGACATTGCAGTATTATGTGTATGTCTTCTTGGTTTATGTTCTGCTTCTAAGGGAATTTATATTTTAATCCACTCATACAGGAGTAAAGGTTTAGTGCACTAATTTGGTGGGGGGGGGGAATACATCCCATGGCTATGGATGAAAGTGAAAGATTTTTTTCAATATCTTTATGCAAAATGACTTTTTAAATACATTGAACAAAAATATGAATGCAACAATTTTACTGAGTTAGTTCATATAAGGATATCAGTCAATTTAAATAAATTCACTATGCCCTAATTTATGGATTTCACATGGCTGGGAATACAGATATATATTTAAGACTCAAACTGGCACAGCGGTCTTCTCAGCGCAAGAGGCGTCACTCCCAGGCTGGGATTGGGAGTCCCAATCCTTAACTGACTTGCCTAGTTAAATGTAAAAAATATATAAAACTGTTGGTCACAGATACCATAAAACATGTTTGAAAAGTAGGGGCGTGGATCAGAAAATCAGTGTGACCGGAAGTTACGAATGTAACTATGATTCTACGAATACCTGGAAGACGGTCAGTACGGTGGAAAGTATGGATTATGTTCCTTGTGCTCCGCACAGGTCGAGTAATTCATATTAAAGTTACACCGGTGGCGTGACCGCTGGGAGGATGTTCCCCCGCGGTTCATATTAAACCGTATGTTGGTCCACGCTGTGGCAGGATGCAACGTTGACCTTATAAAATATTGAGAACGTGCAGTGTGATGCCCATGTGGCAATTCCAGTCCTCGGGGCCTGATTGGTGTCACAGTGTTGCCCCAGCTAACACCTGACTCAAATAATCAACTAATCATGATCTTCAGTTTAGAATGCAATTTGGGTTTGCTAGGGATGGAGAAAAAGTGTGACACCAATCAGGCCCCTGAGGACTAGAGTTGCCCTGATTGTAGCAGGTCTGCCTATCTCATTCAGGGGGATGTCATTCAGCGCAGCTCAGAATGAGGCACCACTTTTGGCTGAGTGACATATCACACCTTCTGGGACCAGGGAGCCCTTATCCCTTGTAGGCCTGAGTGAGGATGTCCACAACCCAGTGTAAAAGCCTCTGCTTGGACAATGCAAGGCCTTTTGACATGTCTGGTGAGTATGCAGGCCATTGAAGAACTGGGAAATTTCCGCTTCCAGGAGTTGTATACAGATCCTTGTGACATCGGCCGTGCATTATCATGCGCAGTGGCAATTTTAGCATGTAAATCTTGCTGGGCCACTACACAATACATTCACTGCACTATAACGGTGACGGTGACAAACGGTTCCCACAAACTGTAAGTGCCTACATAAAGCTGTCCCAACGTCTTACCACTGCTACACCTGGCTGACAGTGGAGCCTTGTCTGGCAGTGAAACTGTTAATTCAGCCTCATTTACTGCCTTTTAAAGAAACATAGCTGATATGGCTGACTTGCTTAAACAAATGTGGTTTCTAATGAACTGTGGCAAGCGGATAAGAGGCAATCCGTAATTTCGATTACGACAATGAGCGAGCGAGGACAGACGCAGTCAATATACCTATTTGTTTGGCACATTTGAAATGTATAGCGACAGAATTCAGAACATGGGCCGTTCTTAGTGTTCTCCCTGTACAAGTCAAAACCGTAGGCTGAATAAAGGGGGCATACAATGAAAACGTACAATATTCAATGATTAGATTTATTTAAAACAGGTTATACATGTGCACCACCAAGTCAGAACAGTAGGTGAAATTAAGAGAGGTACACTTAGTATTACTTTCTTAACTACAGTATACATATCTCCCTAGCATATTATATAATTTATGCAGCAGCATACAAGACATTTTTGGATTCACCTTTGTTGTGCTGTGCTCACTTGAACAGGAAGGTGGCACGATGGTCCTTCGTGGGCAAATTGTCATCATAGTCTGTCATTCTCTGGATGTATGGTGCTTTCAAGACAACTTGGAACTCGGAAATAAGCAAGGTCGATTCATGATGATGCCATTGATCTTCAGGCCACAGCTCTAGAAAAAGGCCAGAGTTCCCAACTTACAATTCCGAGTTGGATGACCGTTCAAAACGTATTTCCCAGTCGGAGCTAATTTTTTTCGGAATTCCCAGTTGTCTTGAAGTCAAATTTTCACAGTTCCGAGTTAGTTGTTTTGAGCGTGGGACAAATCATGCTTCATTTACAGCATGGCCAATATAGAATATTTATCCTTTTAAGCTTGGAAAAGAGACCCATAAACCCAGACTTGGACCACACACACTCTCCACTTAATAGAAGGCTAGTGATTGCTTTGCAATGCTTGCAGTTAGCCACTGATTCCTTCCAAACCACTTATTGTTGAATTAGCAATTTCCAACTTGTTGTGTAATGTTTATGTCCAATGGTCGATGAGCACTGATGTTTTATCTATAATTCCTTTTCATATAAGGATTAAAAAGGATTTGCCAGTAAATTGTCGACTTGATTCATGATGATGACTGCTAGCTAAGATTTTGAAAGTATGACGTTGACATGATCAGTCCAATCAAAGCTACTCTACATACAGTTGAAGTCAGAAGTTTACATACACCTTAGCCAAATACATTTAAACTCAGAAACTCTGCACGGTACAGTTGAAACTGGGATGAATTCATGAAGAGCATACTTCTCTAGCGTGGCAATTGAAGGTGAGCATTTTCCCACTGAAATTGGTTACAATGCCAGACTGCAGTCAGGCCAAGACCTAGGTGAGGATGACAAGCACGGAGATGAGCTTCCCTGAGATGGTTTCTGACAGTTTGTGCAGAAATTCTATGATTGTGAAAACCCACAGTTTCATAAGTTGTCCGGCAGGTGAAAAAGCAGACTGGAGGTCCAGGGTTGTCGTGGTCTGCAGTTGTGAGGCTGGTTTGGACCTACTGCCAAATTCTCTGAAATCACGTTGGAAGCGTGGTAGAGAAATTAACATGAAATTCTCTGGCAAAAGCTTTGGTGGACATTCCTGCAGTCAGCATTCCAATTGCAAGTTCCCTCAACTTGAGACATCTGTGGTGTTGTGTTGCGTGACAAAACTGCAAATTTTACTGGCCTTTTTTTGTCCCCAGCACAAGGTGCATCTGCCACACACATATGCCACACCTGTCAGGGGGATGGATTATCTTGGCATAGGAGAAATGCCCACTAACCGGGATGTAAACAAATGTGTGTACAAGATTCGAGAGAAATACGCCTTTTATGCATTTGGGATCTTTTATTTCAGCTCATGAAACATGGGACCAACACTTTACATGTTGCGTTTATATTTTTGTTTAGTGTACTATCCTTGCGCCATCCAAATTTAGTAGGAAGTATTATTTTCATTGAAACATATGTGGATCATCACATCAATAACTTCAATATGAGGGTTTATGTAAAACACGTCAGGGAAATTATATACTCCAATTTCAGTTGTCAATACATTTCCATAATTCATGTTAATATCGGAGGTGAAATTTCTACCATGGAACTAAAGTTCCATAAAAGCCGTGCAATCCGGATACTTTTGCTTCATTTCCGCCTTGCTGGATATCTGCATGAGGCAACCTCACCAGGCCCTTTTACGTCTCTGAGAAGTGTGGTACAGAACGGCAGACAAGTGAGTGAAAAGAATATACGATTTTCATGCCCAAAATTGCACGAAAGAGCATAATGTCAAACCAACATACGTGTAACATTACTCGTTCGCCTTTGAGTCAAAAGTATATCACAATTTTTAGTTCAAAGTTGTTTTTAAAGAGTGAATGTTTGCTCCGTGCTCAAATGATTTCATCAGGCGAAGATTGTTAGCGCGATGCTAGCACATGTGCAACATGAATGTCTAGCTAGCTACACGTTTAGCGTCCTCGCGGGATCACTCAGCGCATTATGTTGCTTTACAATATGTCTAGTTTGCTGTTTAACACATGGCTACTTGGAATATATTGTACTTTTGCTCAATTTGACGTTGGCTGGTGAAATTGTAACGTTACTGTAGCTAACTAGCTACCGCTCGTTGGTAGACTCGAGCTGATAGGCTTTTGGGGCCTAGAGTGTAGACTCATTCACATGGTCTGTTTTTTTTTATTCCTACTAGTTAATTACAGGTAGTTATTTACACATGCATTTATGCGGTCCATGTGTAACCTAACCCACGCTGCCAACATCACTAGTTAACGTTAGCTAACTATTCGTGTGTTTGCAGCAGTGGCAGAAATTCCTTCGTGGTGTTTCTTCTTGCATTCAACGAATGAGTTGATCACGATGTGTTAATGTCATTGATTAATGTAGGATACCATTATTACAAGGCCTTTTGCCTTGTGGGATCTGTGGCCAGACATTGCGCGCGTGGTACCTTGAATCTCATAATTAAATCATCCGTATTACCTGACCAAATATTATGATTCTCTCCAGTGACTTCAGAGTCGTGGGAGACTGCCCCAGCAGTGGCTGAAACGCCAGAAATCAAGCTCTTCGGGAAATGGAGTACCGACGATGTTCAGATCAATGACATCTCACTGCAGGTGAAGCATTTCAATGTTTGACTGGTGACCCTTCTAGGCACTAATTTCTTATTTGTGTAAGCGAGGCTAGAGTCACGTCTTTACAACCCTCATTGTCCTGGTGTGCTAGAGTGCTCGCATAGTAAACTTCTTTGCATATTCATTGGCTGTAGTCTCTTGTGTCCCAGTCAATCACCAGCTCAGAAATATGTATGTATTCCCTTAACCTGGACATTCAAACCTAAATTCTTGGGACGGGAACTAATATTTATGCTTTTTGGTTCACCTCAGGATTACATTGCCGTGAAGGAGAAGTATGCTAAGTACCTGCCACACTCTGGGGGCCGTTATGCTGCCAAGCGTTTCCGAAAGGCCCAGTGCCCCATTGTGGAGCGTCTCACCAACTCCATGATGATGCACGGCCGCAACAACGGCAAGAAGCTGATGACCTGTCGCATCGTTAAGCATGCCTTTGAGATCATCCACCTGCTCACTGGCGAGGTATGTACCATCTCTACCTTATACAACATTGTTTTTTGCATCCCAAATAGCACCCCGTTCCCTTTATAGTGCATTACTATGGTCCTTGGTCAAAAGTAATGTACTAATTGGGGAATAGGGTGCCGTTTGGAATGCAGTCTTTGCCTTAAACTCCATGCCTGTCAGCCTCCCGCCACTATGCCGGTCTGTTTCAGTGACCTGAGTATAATCCAGTGGAGGCTCAGATGGACCCAGCTCTAGGAAGCAAGGCTGCCTAAACAAATGGGCAACTCTGTGCCGAAAGGCCTGGAACACACACCACATGGAACTTTTAATGCTTTATGTCCATGCCTACTCTCCTGTTATCACTCCAATTTTAGTTCAGTCAGCTGGATGTCTCAAATGTAGGCTAAGTGGCTTTCCCTGTGATTTGTACCCCTGAATATGGTTTACAGTACAGTTGTGGTGGTTGACCTTGTCTCTCCTCTGCCTTGCCCCCTCAGAACCCCCTGCAGGTGCTGGTCAATGCCATTATCAACAGCGGACCCCGTGAGGACTCTACCCGTATTGGTCGTGCTGGTACTGTGAGGAGGCAGGCTGTGGACGTGTCCCCTCTGCGTAGAGTCAACCAGGTAAAGTAGACTGCCTGCACATTCTGCTCTCCAACTCAGTGCCTGTGTATGCTGCCACTTGTTTCACTGCCAAAAATCTAGGCTGTAACAGGAATATGAAAGACTTGTCATTTGTGTACTTGAGGCTAGAGTCACGCCTTTACAAACTCATTGTCCTGGTGTGCTAGAGTGCTCGCAGAGTGAACATCTTTGCCTATTCATTGGCTGTAGTCTCTTGTGGCCCAGCCAATCACCAGCTCAGATACAGAATGTCCAATTTGACTTGTTTTGTGTAGATTCATAATGTAGTTTATTTATGTTCTGTGTTCATGTCTGCCCTCCGTGTTTTGTCAGGCAATCTGGCTGCTCTGCACTGGAGCAAGAGAAGCTGCTTTCAGGAACATCAAGACCATCGCTGAGTGCCTCGCCGATGAACTGATCAACGCTGCTAAGGTGAGACTGTTTAAAGTGTAGTTTCAAATGCTGTTTCAGTACTTAACATTTGGTTCTGAACCAGTCTGCAGTTTTCATGTTTTTCTAGTGTGCTGTTATGTTAGGGGTGGCTTTTTTTTACTAGTTCTCATATAAATTTATTTGGTTTTGATCGGTGTATTGAATGTTTTGTCTCTCAGGGTTCTTCTAACTCCTACGCCATCAAGAAGAAGGATGAGTTGGAGAGAGTCGCCAAGTCCAACCGTTAAAGTTTGCTTTCTAGAAGAAGAATTAAATCAATTTGAACTTCATTTGTTTAATGTGGTATGGTGTTTAGTAAAATGCATACTTATAAAGGCATCAATACATGACTGGGTTGAGAAGTTAGTCAAAGGTTTAAAATGTATTTGCTCTACTAAATACAAAGTTCTAAACATCACATACAAAGGCTACACTAAAATGCTGAATTTGAGTGCAAATTGAGTTCTTGTTTTGATTATGTAGGTAGTTGAACTATATAAATTAATGCAGTGTCTTAATTGCATACTACTGATTTGTATTCTAATGGGGAGTAGGCCAGTGGCAATGTTTTATCACCAATGAGGACTTTGCAACAAAGTACAAAACCCGGGTACTGTGACTCAAACAATGCCAGTTTGTCCCGAGTTACTATATCATGGTCTGGGGGTGTTGAGCAATCGTGTACAACCCTCGGTTATGTTTTCAACATTATGAACAACAGTCAGTGTTTCACTCGAGAGGCCTTTCCAATTTGGGCCATGGTTAATCCACAGGAACAACTCAACTGTAATGATGGCCATTGTTGAAGGGGACTTCTGAAATCGTTCCTTCCTTGGGCTATTCATTTGACCGTCATCTCAACCATCCGGACATTAAGTGTGTACAATTCCACAAATCAGTCGTTATGTCCTTGGGGGTATGACAAAGAATATAAAAAACGTTTATTCATACCTATATAAAGCACGCAGCCAGGCCTGGTGGCAGGATACATTATTCAAAAGCAGACCTTCCAAATCTGCATTTTAGGTTTCACCTGTGTTCTAATTCAACAAACGTACATTTATAATAAAGCCTTACATGCATCTATCACATTTGCGTGGTGGCGTAGGCCTACAGTTGAGCAGGGGGGTTTACTAATTTCCTTCAATTCTACTTTTGCCTACATGACTGGAGACAAGTTATTTTATAAATTTATGCCCCACATTTTACTGATTGGCTACTCTGACACTAAGATACAACCTCGTGGTTAATGCAACAGCCAATGAAAAGACAAGATGATTTTTTTTAGTTGTCTTTGTTGCCGCCTAATATTATACAATTATGTTGGCGAGAGGTACTAGGGATTATTTTTCCACGTATGGTGTGCTGTATAAACTTCCGCCTACTCGTTGGATTGGTGGATAAAGCTCGTTAATTGAGTACCATTTTTGAAAATTCGATTAGTGGTGTTGACGTCAACCGCCTATATTTAACGGGAAGAGACGCTATACTTGAGGTGTTTTTTTTTTATTCTCAAAATTACCGGGAAGTCGCGTGCATCACACAGTACACTCAACAACTTCCGCATTACCAAAATTCTACTCTGAAATAAGCCTCACGTAGCAAAATAATACATTAAAAAAAAATAGATTCGAGACACATTGCCGCCCATACAAAAACTGGCAAGTTATTGTCGTGCGGACAGATTTTTGAATTAGTAAAACCTCTCCCTGCGCCTCCGTGTTCGCAAAATATTGAGTTGAGAAAATGAGAGATTCGTCTTTTTAGCACGAGGCATTTGCTCTCCAAACTACTTTTTTTTTCTGTGATTGTATTTAGAAATTTGCGAAAGGTCGATAAAACCAGAGATGTGGAATCCGTACAACGGGCATGCCCATTCAATTCAGGACCGGCAACCATTGCAAGTTTACCACTCAAATTGTAAAATGTTGAGGTGGCACGTCCCTTCTATGGCCGCAACAAAACAGCCTACTTGGAGGGCGAAGAGTGTGGGTTGGAGAATGGATGAGTATTTAAATACAAGTTGTTATATAGGGACATAAAATGCCCGCATACAGAACACCTACATTCAAATCTACAGCCTATTAATGTTCATCTAGCCACGCTGCTCTCTTTCCACAGTAGGGGGAGCAGTTGTGCAGAATATGCACATTGAACCCTCTAGCCTGGTGTAGTGCCGGGCTCCTTGGGATGTCCCTACCTTAAGCACTGACCTTAACTATACCCCTATCTTACCCGTTTTCAATTTCAACTTCAGATCTGGGATGTCCCTAGGATCCCATTAAGAATTTATCTTCTCCTGCCCAACAGTTGACGATGTCTTTGTAATGTTCACATTTGTATTTAAATATAGTCAATGAAGGCCTATGTGTGTTCTATGGGAGAAGGGCAGGGAATTTAGTAGTATGGCTTCCTGTTGATAAGTAGGCAGAATGAAGTCAGAGACCCTCCGAGCTTGGAGGCCTCGCTGCACGCTGTAGGGAGGAGGGTGTAGTCCGTCAGCTTCTGGAAGGCCTGGGGGGCAGGAAGAGATATATAATACCATTTTATTACATTCACATTTATAGGGAGAATCTTTGGCCAAGGACTGTGACGGCTGGTTGACAAGCTTTTGTGTTAGTAGCCTACTGTTCATCCGCCATTCTTTATTCTAGCACGCACTTCATCATGTGACAATTTCATGGTATTTTGCATCAGGGAGGAAAATGAAAGAGTTAATGAAATAGAACATCATGCCTATATCATGGTACTCTTGGAATTGACTAGAGGGACTTGTACAGAAAATAAAGAAATGAGTCCCCTTGACATTTTCCACATTTTGTTTTGTTACAACCTGATTTTTAAATGAATCAACTTGAGATTTTGTGTCACTGGCCTACACACAATCCAACACACAATCCAACACATCACTGAGTACCAACTTTCATATTTTCATGCATGGTGGTGTCTGCATCATGTTATGGGTATGCTTGTCATCTGCAATGACTTGGGAGTTTAAAAAAATAAACTAAATGGAATAGAGCTAAGCACAGGCAAAATATTAGCGGGAAACCTGGTTCAATCTGCTTTCCAAAAGGCACTGGGAGACAAATTCACCTTTCAGCAGGAAAATCACCTAAAACACAAGGCCATATAGTTGCATACCAAGACGACATTGAATGTTCCTGAGTGGCCTAGTTAACAGTTTTAACTTAAATCGTCTTGAAAAGCTATGGCAAGACTTGCAAATGGCTGTCTAGAAATGATCAACAACCAACTTGACAGAGCCTGAATAATTTTTAAAGAATAATGTGCACATTTTGTACAATCCAAGTTTGCAAAGCTCTTAGAGACGTACCCAGAAAGACTCCCAGTTGTATTCACTGCCAAAGGTGATTCTAACATGTATTGACTCAGGGGTGTGAATGCTTATGCAAATGGTTTATTTCTGTATTTCAATTTTCAATAAATGTGCAAAAAATCTTGAAAAATATGTTTTCATTTTGTCATTATGGGTTAGTGTGTGTAGATGGGTGAGAAAAAAAGCAATTTAATCCATTTTAAATTCAGACTGTAACAACAAAATGTGGAATAAGTCAAGGGGTATGAATAAATTCTGATGGCAATGTATTTGCCAAAGGCACAATAACGTGGATATAAAAAGTACTGCTTAATAAAGTAACCTAAAGACCACTGTTCACTCACAGGAACACTTTCGGGACACTCTTCAGTGGGCGGGTGAAGCAGGTAGTCCACTTTGGAGGGGCCCCTGACGTAGACACAGTTAGCTGCTGCGCCCTCAGGGACCGTGAGCACTTCGTAGTGGTGATCAGTCAGCTGCTCCATCATCTACACACACAGAGGCAGGGCTAACAAGTTTTGCATGACAGCAGCGGCCAGGGTCTGTTCACATTAGAGTAGCCCACACAAGGAGAAACTGAAATGGGCATGAGCCAATCATCTCCGGATGGGGACCAAATAGAGTAGACTAGAGGTCGACCGATTAATCGATATGGTCGATTAATTAGGGCCGATTTCAAGTTTTCATAACAATCGGTAATCGGCATTTTAGGACGCCGATTATGGCCGATTACATTGCACTCCATGAGGAGAATGCGTGGCAGGTTGACCACCTGTTACGCGAGTGCAGCAAGGAGCCAAGGTAAGTTTCTAGCTAGCATTAAACATATCTTATAAAAAACAATAAATATTAACATAATCACTAGTTAACTACACATGGTTGATGATATTACTAGTTTAACTAGCTTGTCCTGCGTTGCAAATAATCAATGCGGTGCCTGTTAATTTATCATCGAATCACAGCCTACTTCACCAAACGGGTGATGATTTAACAAGCGAATTCGAGAAAAAAGCACTGTCGTTGCACCAATGTACCTAACCATAGACATCAATGCCTTTCTTAAAATCAATACACAAGTATTTATTTTTAAACCTGCATATTTAAAAGAAATTCATGTTAGCAGGCAATATTAACTAGGGAAATTGTGTCACTTCTTTTGCGTTCAGTGCAAGCAGAGTTGGGGTATATGCAGCAGTTTGGGCCGCCTGGCTCGTTGCGAACTGTGTGAAGACCATTTCTTCCTAACAAAGACCGTAATTAATTTGCCAGAATTTTACATAATTATGACATAACATTGAAGGTTGTGCAATGTAACATAAATATTTAGACTTATGGATGCCACCCGTTCGAGAAAATACGTAACGGTTCTGTATTTCACTGAAAGAATAAACATTTTGTTTTCGAAATTATAGTTTCCGGATTTGACCATGTTTTAATGACCTAAGGCTCGTATTTCTGTGTGTGTATTATATTATAATTAAGTCTATGATTTGATATTTGATAGAGCAGTCTGACTGAGCGGTGGTAGGCAGCAGCAGGCTCGCAAGAATTCATTCAAACAGCACTTTCCTGCATTTGCCAGCATCTATTCACAATGCTTGAAGCACAGCGCTGTTTGTGACTTTAAGCCAATCAACTCCCGAGATTAGGCTGGCAATACAAAAGTGCCTATAAGAACATCCAATAGTCAAAGGTTTATGAAATACAAATGGTATAGTGAAATAGTCCTATAATTCCTATAATAACTACAACCTAAAACTTCTTAACTGGGAATATTGAAGACTCATGTTAAAAGGAACCACCAGCTTTCATATGTTCTCATGTTCTGAGCAAGGAACTTAAACGTTGGGTTTTTTACATGGCACATATTGCACTTTTACTTTCTTCTCCAACACTGTGTTTTTGCATTATTAAAACCAAATTGAACATGTTTCATTATTTATTTTAAACTAAATTCATTTTTATTTATGTATTATATTAAGTTAAAATAAAAGTCAATTCAGTATTGTTGTAATTGTCATTATTACAAATATATATATATAAAAACCGGCCGATTAATCGGTATCAGATTTTTTTTGTCCTCCAATAATCGGTATCAGTGTTGAAAAATCATAATCGGTCGACCTCTAGAGCAGACACTAGGGTAATGCGGGCTTATAGGGCTCCAAACTACACCATGATAGTTTAAAACAGCCCAATAAAGCTTGATTTATCCTTTACATTATTCATCTGAGCACAGTGACATAAATACTGGGCTGGAGAGAGTCTTTTGAAGTGATCACTTTGCATGTCTAGAATGGGAGTTTGTTGTGGCAAGCAGAATGTGGTCTGCACATGGGTAGAGAGCTACAGTATATTCATTCACAATCTTTCTCTCGGACACACACAAACACACACACTCACCCGGAGGGTCTTCTTGGCCCCATCACTGTTGCTGATGATGATGGTATCAGGACCTCCCATAGAGCAGATGTTCTTTAGACGAGCTCCCCCACACACTGGCACCGTGGACACAGCAAAGTCCTAAGACGAGGACAGAGACGGTAAGAACAAAATATAAAATATTGTACACAGCGATATGGTCGTGTACTTGGACATCAAATCAAGTAAGAAATCAGATAGAGTAGATAATAAATACAGTGTAAATATTGCATGTAAAGCAACAACAGGATATCAGACAGATGGCAGACACAAACAAAGCCCTACACACAATTGCATGCCACACCCTGAGTGATATTGAATATCCACATCCAACAGGTTATGGTATTAACTACCATTACAAGTCAATTAAAATGTAAATAAACAGACCTGACTGTGAAAACATCATGTCTAGAATATGGGAGCATGGTAGAGATGTAAAGAAGTACACATTTACATTGTACATAAAAAATCATTTGTCTTTTAACTATAGATCTCATAATACAATAGGACAATGGCCACCTGCTCATCCCTGTCGCAACACATGGGTTCTTTCCCAATTTGTCTTTCCTTGATTCCTTACGTCTTCTTTGCTTGCCTCTTTCTCAGAATATATTGGAGAAGGAGGTTGGCGGCGAGGGACTTTGGATCTTGTCCTCTCATGTGGTTTGAGAAAGGAATCAAGCTATACTCACTCTGAAAGTGTCGGCCAGAACCTCAGCTCCTCTGTAGTTGGTGTGGGAGGAGATTCCCACAAAGAACTCCCTGCCGGTGAAGAGCACGTCACTGCCCTCCAGCGTGGCCCCTGCGGAGCCCCCCTCCTCTGCCCCCATCTCCACCACTGTCAGGTTGAGCTCCGACATCACCCTCCTCACCGCTTCAGTCTTAGGGAGATAGGAGAAAGGGACAGGGAGAGAGGGAAAAGGGGAGAGAGAGAGTTGATTTTCCAGGTCAAACTGACTCTACTGCAACATTAATCTATAATTAAAACATAATTAACAGCAACATAAATCAATAATTTAGACAGAACTACAACATGTTTAGTGGAATGATTCACAACACACACACATCTCCTTCATTTAGGGTCAGTGTTCACCTCACTGCGTCTCTGCTGTTTGAAAGGCCTGGTGATGAGTGCCGTGTCTCCCTGTATTACAGCTACATCCTCTATCCTCCAGCTCTCTGGTAGCTCCGGGTCTGCAGGGATCTCTATGAGCTGCAGCCCCACCTTCTGTCTCAGCGCCCCTGTCAGCACCCCAAACTGTCGCTGTGCTTTGGCCAGGTCCATCGCGGTTTCCCCGTTTTCGACCCTGTTGTTTTTCTCGTCTTCAACCTTCCCAAAGGTCTCTGGGATGCCCCGCACCACGGCGTGAGTGAAGCGACCGTACGGCAACACGCTTGCCATAATGTGTGTGCGTGTGCAGGTGTAGGAGTACCCTGGCTATGGGCTAGTAGTGGTGTTCAGCCACTACAAGACAGAACAGTGAAAGTGTGTGTATGCCACTAGATGAGTGGGAGAGAGAGGGTGAGAGTTCTTGTCAGATTGTGTTCCCAACTGTTTGAGAAGCTGCGAGGTGTGATGGCAAGACCAGCTGGATACTAAAGGGATGTGATGGAGAGAAGCAGCAACTATATGGGGAGTCTGTCAACCAGGCAGGAAAACACACAGGAGAAAGTCTTCATCCTTGTTCTTCCACTTCAGTGATCAGCCACTCCAATACCCACCGCATAGTTCCACGGAGGTAAATATGGGGAGTTTCAGTCTGATTGCTGTCTGAAAGAAAGGAGGGAGACAAGATTCTCTGGGGCTTTTTGATGAGAAGGATAAAGCATGTTTGTACATGCTCTGTGACTCATTAGGTGAAAGTTCCTGTGATCAATTGTGTCTGCTCTACTGCACGCATCTCAGTCTCTTCGACTGTAGGACATACAATAGGCTACTGTCTGGACCATAACATATTTTCGTCAGAGAGACAAAAGTCTGTTTTGTGGTGATAGTGGAGTTGGACAGAGATGGCATGAAAAAAAAGGATAATCTGAAGTGTCCAGTGTCCACCACTATACAGCCCCCATATGCTACGTGGTTTAAATGATTGAGACCAACTAAATAAAAAACAATTATTCAACAGCTAGTCATGTAGATAGAGACACTATTCTTATTTCAAATTGAACTGTGAACCAGAATTAATACAGATAACAGAGTGGACTGGAGAATACAGACAAGGGCTGCATTGTTCAAGGGCAGATTATTTGAGCACAACATCCTACAATGGCCTTGCAATGGCAAATATATCCGCTCATTGCCTACAGTTTAGAGACAATCACTGCTTTGTTGTCCTCCTTTAGTGAATCCCAGCGGCAATATTTGCTGAACGCAACAAGTGTTGCCGGATTGTCAATATTATGTCCGTATATGTTCACATTCTGCCTACATTTAGTGTATTATGGTTAATTAAGAGAGAAAAAACATTTGATAGCAGGGTGGTAATAACCATTCACGGCAGAATTGAATTAACTATCAGACAATAACAAACACAAAGGGATGTTTCTCAGTATTGATTTTAGGAATGTAGACTACCTAAAACCTAGATTTAGGAATATTTCTCTTACTAATTTATTTCAATGTATTTTTTAGCATCCCATGCCAGCCATCTGCAGAGAAACAAGTTGCACGAAAAACATCTGAAATATTTGCCTGTTAAGAGCTCATCACGCCCAGTGCAATGTCAATATTCAAAAATCTAAGTGAAGATGGAAGCCTACCTTATTATTGTTTTTACAGAGGTTATTCAAATTCTGTTCTTTTCCCCTGGCTGTGTCTTCCCGGTCATCGTATCTCGTTATTATCTTCTCTTCTATATGTCCCTCTCCCCGTCTCACCCGTTGCCCTGTTCACCCTTTCACCCCCAACTTCCCCTCCCCATCCCCCACCAATCCGTCCTGTCCAGGATTACACCTCTCCGCTCAACGAGAAAAGTTGACAGTAGGTTATTATCACGATTTGCTTCTTACCTTGTATGAAAGTGCAGATCGAATAGAATTCACCCACCGGATTTCAACTCGCAAATGATTCTGACTTCTGTCACTTTAATAAAGTAGGCCTAGGCTTAACAGCTAATCTCCTTATAAAATGTTGCCCAAACCCGTTGAAATGTTGCTTCTAACGTAAACTCTTTCTATGCAGAATTCATAGTAACAAAGATTGATTTCAAGTGGTCCTCGGAGAGATTATTTTATTCATATTTTCCCCCTGATCCCCATTGTTTCCAAGTGTGACAACCCCCAACACCCTCGTCTAACTTGTACCCGCCCATTCTACATAATATAAACGTGAACAGTTATATACATTTGCAATGCTATTTTCTTATCGTGCGCTCATCAGATTCATCAGATATTAATTCCCAAACTTTCATCACTTTTTTTTACAGACGCAATACGTTTGACTATTCAATGATTGTGTGTGTGTGTGTGTGTGGTTGGCCTCTAGTCTTTGTCTGTGAAAAATAATCCGGGCTTTTCTGCAATATGGGTCATATATCTGTACAATGGGTCCAAGAGAAAGAGATATGACGGAGTCACACAACATAGTTTGTCAAAGTGTCTGTTTGTCTTGGGAAATTAAGATGCTGGTGGTTTATCACACTCGAGAGGTTCGTCCTACAAATGTCGAGCATTACTCAGTCTCACATTTGAGACGTTCATCTCTGGTGAAATGGTAAACACAGAAACAGACCCACTAGTGACCTGCAGACAGGGCAGTGCAATGTTCCCGTCTAGCGACTGGCATATGTTACTGCAGTCAAAACAGTCCACTGCAGATTTGATAGGGAGTTTAGAAAATAAGCTTGGAAGTTAATTTGATGACGTAAGAGAGAGAGACAGGGAGAGAGACACATAGAGACAGACAGACAGACACACACACACCCACACACACATGCACACACACACACACACAAACACAGGATTAACAAAAGAACACCAGCTGTCAGCCCAACTCCAGCCCACACAAAACATCCCATTGAAATACAGTGGAGGATCTGTACTCTACATACCAGCACTAGAATAGGCCAACCAGCCAATCCTCCCTTCCCCATAGCAACACTTTTTTTTTAACAGAAAATGAAAAACAAGCAGTTCTTATTGGACAAGTTCATGTAGTTCTTCCCTGTTTCACTCTGTTTTCTTCCGTTCTGTGATGTATGAACATGACCCTAGCCTATCTAATGGGTTTCAGGAAGGCTGGCTGTGTGTGGTGTGCTTAATGCCTGGTAAACTGTTTATCCGGCCTGATCCCACCCCTATCACAAGACTCCTGTCACTTGACTACCCTCCTTGCCCACCTCAGGGCACTCTATAGGGAGTTATGGATAATGCAGTTACTTTCTCTGCCTCTCTTTACTTCGTCTTCCGGTCTTCCTCTTGCGCTACTCTTACTGCAAGTATTTCTTTCTGTCTCTTACCTACTCTTTCTCTTTCTTCGTCATTCTCTGTCCGTCTGTCTGTTTGTCTGTCTCCCTCCCGTTCTCCCTTTATTATCTCATGCATAAGCTGAAAGCATAAGTTGAATGCATAAGCTTTTCAGCAAGAAATACTCATGTATAAAATGCATCATGATATACTGTAGGTTACACATACAGTGCATCCTCTCCACTGTTTTTACTGTGTCGTCTGAATCCACATCTGTGGGTGTAGCCTTCATTTTGGACATGATGTGTAACTTGCCTTGCTATTTTTGAGTCGGTACAATATAAATCACCGCCACCCTACATGTCACATTTAGTTGTTATCTTAAAAGTATGGCCCTCTGTGTAAATCCATGTCAGTTTAAGCACTACATGGTTACCATCCAAATTACATTAGGATAGTTTGGGGTGGAAAACGTTGCTCCCAGAGTCTGGTTGGTTAGGAAGAAAGAGGACCAGAGATAGATGGGGAGGTAGATTGAGGGAATTTACAACTGACGATCTGAGGATAATACAAATGACATCTGGACACATTGCACTTTAAGAGAGAGAAATAATAGTGAGACAAAACAGTGTGGTTGACTGGGAGAGAAAGATTGAGAATTGGATGGATTGGATTGGATGCTGACTTGGAAGGAAGGAAAGAGATACAAATATATTTAATTTGGGTTTGAATGGAACATGCTACCTATTAACTGCTAGTGGAGTTGGTAGAAGAGAGGCTGGAGGTATCAGGCAGGAACATTTACCAAAACGAGAGAAGAGTTTGTAATATTTCTAAAGTGCCCAAGAATCAACTTCTACAACTTCTAAGATGTCTTCTCCACAACTGTTCCTTATTTTCCTGTGCTGTCTTCCTTTGGCAGGTATGTAAGAAAAGGATGGAGATGAGAAAGTTTGAGGAAAAGAGATAAGCTTGATAATGCCTAAGAATACTCAATTCAATAGATTTAACAAGGACAACTAACTTTTTAGATTCGACCCATAGCTCAATAACAGGAGAAATGCATTGAGATAATAATTCTACATTATCTAGTCAACCCGGTCTCAGAGCATTTTGTATTATTCTGTATGTAAATCCGAAAGCTCCATTTACTATGATATGTTACCTTTGGCATGGTTATGTAAACCAGATGGTTACTTAAATTAAGGCAAGGTCAAAGTGGATGGGTGGGCTTATAACGCAAATGTCTAGCAACCCAAAGGTTGCGAGTTTGAATCTCATTCCAGAAGACATCAGCATTTTAGAAACTTTTCAACACACTTACTACTTTTTAGCTACTTTGCAAATACGTAGCATGTTAGCTAACCCTTCCCCTAACCTTAACCCTTTAACCTAACTCCTAAACTTAACCCTAACTTTAACCCTAACCCCTAGCCTAGCTAACGTTAGCAAGCTAGCTAATGTTAGCCACCTAGCTAGAATTCGTAACATATTGTACATTTAGAAAATTCATAACATATTGTAAGTTTGGCAAATGCACAACATATAATACGAATTGTTATTCGTAACATATCATATGAAATGGTTAATGGACACCCATAAATGAATACATAACATACGAAAAGTAACATATTATACTAAATTAAGTGTCTTGGATTTACATACAGAATAATACAAAATGCTCTGAGACCAGGTTGCAACCATTAAAAAGTTTAGGGGAAAATAAATATCTTTAGTCCTGAGTTGTCTTTTTCCCCCACCTTCATACCCCCATTAGTATGATGTACATCTTATATTTGATACATAATCCCTTTCTTTATTAGCAACTCTGTGCTGTTACACATGTTTCCTGCCATCTCTCCTATGGACTGCCTCAAGTTCCCTCAGGAGTGTCCTGCTGGACAACGCTGATGAGCTAGCACAGCAGTGGAGATGCAAGGTGAGTGCAGGCTGTACGTTTGTGTGTGTGTGTGCGTGCTTGCGTGTTTGTGCATGTGTGTGGGCATTGGAAACAGTATTGGGTTTCCGGTGGAGGTGGCATGACAGAAACTATACAATAATGTTTCATGATTGTGTATTGGATTGGATAACAAACTTGAGTGGCACTGCAATTGTGTAATGTTAACTAAAGTTGAAGAGTTAAGTGTGGGAGATGTTTTATGGCCCACTATGCCTGCCTAGCCTTGCCTTCCTGCTGGGTATTCACTACATAATATGAGACAAAAGGCTAGCTGAAAACGCCAAACGTCACCACTATTCTCTCAGCAAGCCGGTTGTTAGCTCCCTAATGCCTGTGATGCCATCAAATTATCTCTAAAAATAGCCAAACGCTAAGTGGGTGGGACACAGGATTCTGTGTTACTCTGAGGATAAGAGGAAAGGGACCGCTCTGAAAAGTATTTTTTGCCACATAATTCGATTGAGGTCAGTAATATGCAGTGATTGAATGTATTGTGTTAACACCTTTCTAAATGCAGAACTGGTGTGGTCTATCCACTGACTTTTGGTGGGCCAATTGTATGTCTCTTAGTGTGACAGTAATACATCCCAATGTCTGTCAGTCTAGAAATTACACTATCATCTCCTCTTGTCTCTATTTCAGTCAGTGAACTGACAAGTAGGCCTCGACTTACTGAAGTGAAATATACTGAATACCATTGAAATGACCCTTTTCCTCATCTGTAGGCTCCCTGCATCTGGTCCTGTATGAGAAGAGCTGTGCCAGTCCCTCTCAATGTGGTTTATCTGGGGAGAAACACGCTGCATGCCTGAACTTCACCTACCAAAATTACCGCTGTGACACGCTATGGCCCATGCTGCCCCCATCTGGAAGGGAGGTGCACTGTGCATCCTAGTTATTTTCTCTCTCATACTAAGCTGATATCCAAATGTATTGCATTTTATATGTACATTCCTCATCATACAGTAACATGCACAACATATACTGTAATTGGGTGAATCCCACTAACCAAAAAAATCTCATTATAGACATACACAATTTGACACACTGACAGTGCCTTGTTTACATGTAGGCTTAGAACTCACATACAATACACACACACACACACACACACACACACACACACACACACACACAGAAACACTCACAGATGCATCCTAAACAGTAGTGCACAGTCACAGTCACCTGAGGGTTGAAATGAGTCATATGTCTATTGAGACATATCACAGTGTTAAAATGACAATGAAACTAGTGGCGAAACATAATCCATATGTTGATCAAATCTGCATTAATTTATAAGAACATTTGTTTAAATAAGGGTTAATATGACTTTCTAACAATTCTACTTTTCTATGGTGCTATATTTAGCATAACTGTTGGAAAAGGATTGGCAGCCATTAATAAACAAACAAGTAAAGAAACAGTAACCAATTGTGGTTTTATTTTGACCGTCTTTTCAGGATGATTAAAACCTACAAAAGAAATACTAAGTTTGATTGTCATTGACTCAATGTACACAACATAATCTAGGTTAAGTGCTATTGCCTTCGAATAAAATTGAAGGTGAAGTAAAGGGCTGAAACACGTGGAGGAAAGAATGCATCAAATTTAGGAAGAAAATAAACAACAAAAATGAAGATGGGTCTTTAAAAAAATAGGATGGGTTTGAGGAGGGGATAAAGATGGAAAATAGATATGTATGAAATGGAGACGTAAAGGTGGATAATACATTAAATAATAATTAAAGACGAATGTAAAAAGTCCCTGAAGTCATCACTAATCTTACAGTAAAAGGAAGTTAAAAAAATAACTGTTACAAGCTTCAGTAAAGGAAAATACTAGAATACAACAGGCAACATTGAAATGAAGACTTGGTCTCTTTTTGACAAATAGTTATGACAACAGGACTATAGACAATTGACCGGTAAAAGTAGGTCCATAGAAACCAAATAAAATCCATAATATAAAGGATTCAGTCATGTAAAATAGTAATGTGTTTTATGAAGATTTTTCTTATCTATCAGCTGTGGAGGACATGTATGGGTTTTAAACTACAGATTCATCCCATGGTTTGATGACTCAACTGTATAAAATAGCTGACATAACAATGCCAACTCAGATGCTAAATATATTGCAAATGACATCTTCATGTTTGTACTATTCAATAACGTGAATTGCACTTAGTGACTGTCTTACAAAACCTTACCCTGGAAGACATACAAAATATATAGATTCTGTCTTCACTAAGCTGTTGTAAATGTATGTCATTATCATGAATGCACCATCTATCAGTCAGGCTGAGAGCTCTATTCAATCTGTATCGCTGAATCGTTACAGAATGTGCAATAGAAATTCAAATGTAATTTCCGATTGAGCCGGCATATGCAGCATTTACAATGAATGCAGTCTCCACTAACGTGGTAACATTGCCTTTGAATTTCAATCACGCTGTAACGCTGACCACTGACCTATGGATTAAATAGAGCCCAAACAAATATGTCCAGTTCTTTCCCAGGGGACTGAATTTCAAGTCAATGTGAAATGGATTACTTATTCAAAGTCACTACACACTACAAAGCCTTAGTGCTGAACGATTAACTGACATTTCGTTTTTTCCAGTTTATTAAACAACTAATGGACCAAAGTCGGTTAAATTACTTGAATTCCATTTAGTTAGTCAAATCATTCGGAAATAAATGATGTCAAAAACTATGTGGGACCCCGGGCTGAAGGGAGTTGTTTTCATTTAACAAATATTCAACATAGTTCAGCGCAGAAACGTCATAAATAATTACAATGACCACAATCCATTGCGCCAGTTTTCCCCCAGCTCAAACAGATCAGAGGAAGAGGCCAAACGAGAGGTTTCACTTTCGCCAAAATCTGTCCAAAATAAACCGAATGCAATGCGCTTGGAATGATTTACGCTTGTCGTTTGCCTTCCCGCATTTGCGACGACTCTCATTATTAGGGCGGAGAAATTAGCATCTCGTCATTGTATACTGATCTCAGGACGGATACACTTTTACGCATGCTACGTTAGGTTAGACACACAGACTGAATAGACCACACGAGAGAGGAATATACACAACACAACGACGAGAGGGACAGAGACAGTTAATGAAAGTATGCCTTATCTACTTTGAAGATCTAGTCAAATGATTTCGTGAGAAAGCTCTGCAGCATACTTAGGCAGGCTAGCTAAATAGGATGACTAAAGACAGTATAGTATGGGGAGGACGTAATGTTACATGGCCTGGCTGGCTGATTGCTACTGCCTGAGCAGAGATGAGATGATTACTTTAAGGAATTAAAAATAATAATGTAATCCATTAAAAACGAAGTAATATACACATTTTATTATTTCATTGTAATTTTCAATTTTTCTGTTGACGTTTACCCAATGTGGACCTGATCAGAGACAATGGAATATTTTTAATGTTTTGGAAATTCAATGTTTACTATTTTTGGCTTTGGAATTTTCATTAAAAAGCTCTAAAATCATTGTAATGTCATTATTTCATAATGCATTTCATATTTAACAAAAATAATCAAAACCAAAATTAAAAACCGTGATTATTATGCATTAATAGAACCGAAAACGAATGACCTAAAAAAGCACTAATTGCTCAGTACTACAAAGCACAGGGGTTCAAAGGTGTTTAAACAACTTAAACAACACCCAGCTCGATAGACCTGAAGTAAAACCTTTCATTTGTCTCACTAAAGGTTCAAATTTCTCTTTTTTCAAGTTCAAGTAACCATATCAAAAAGTACAAATACACAATCCTGTAGCATTCTCTCTTTGAAGATTTCAGTTTCAGTTATCTATGCAATGTGCATCTCTATTTTTAATGAATGTGACGTTTATGGTTTAGTCATGCGAGAAGCCGTGTGCCCGTCTGCATTACATCCTGTAGTTTCCCCTCAGATTACAGTGAAACATGTGACTGAACCGGCTTGGTGTCTCAAGGCCATACAGAGTCAAGTACTTTAATAACCTAAAGTTCACACAAAGCAGCAACTATAGCCACATTACTTCGTCTGGAATAACTCAACTGTCCTGCAATATGAGCCTCTCACAGTTTTTTTATAGTATAAAAAATATCCTTCACTTTGATGGGGGTCGATTACTAATAGCAAAAGAGCCTTACAATGGGGGGGGGGGGGGGGGGTATAAACTTGATTAACCCTTCACAGCGCTACAAGGGGGAGAAAGGGGAAGCCGAGGTCTGCTGAAATCATTTCCTGTGTTGGTAACTGTACAGTGCTGAGAAACCCCTCTGTATAGTATGCCCCAATGTACTATTACATGCCCAAGACCTGCTTTCCTATTCCCTGAACCTAATCTCGGACCATTTAGCATGTATAAAACGACTGCTTCAAACTGACCATGTTAAAGGCGGTTCGCCCTGAACAATATATCAACAGTGTAATAATATATATGTAATAATGTATAATTATAGACACACCTATAATAGACCTCTCTCTTTCAGCTGCAGGTAGCAGTTAAACTGGTATGTGTGTGTGTGTAATCACAACAGAAGAGCAGTTTACGGCTTGGCCAAGAGATAGAAGCTAATAGCTGGCAATGTATGGAGTGCAGAATTAATCATAGTGACTGAACACCTTTAGTTGGATGCTACCATATGTAACCTACTGCCCGTGTATAGAACTTTAACTGTGTGTAACTGCCACTGAATATACGGTATTAAGAGTGGATGCGGCATGTGACAAAAAGGGAACCATAAACTATAAGTCTCAGTTTCACAAACTCTTAAATGGCCAATTAAATGTTTCCAACTTGCTACGCTGTTGAATAATATGTGTGTCTGAGAGAGTGCATGTGTGTGTGAGCGCATTAGTGTGTGTGTATGCTGCCACATGTACAGTGTGTGCGTAGGTGAGTGTATAAGATGTATTCACTGGTGTGTGAAAACTGATGGAATCCCCTTCTCCTCCTACTTAAGTGCTTTAGCCACGGCTGAGTAGGCGATGTGTATCTCTGTGTCGTTGGGGCAGGTAGAGGAGAACTCCTCGCGGGCGTACGCAGCGTCCAGGTACCGCCACAGGTTGGAGAGAGACTTGGGGACGGAGAAAGTGCGATACTTCAGACACACAACCTGAGGATTGGACAGGCAGAGAGAAAAAAAGAGAAAGAACGGAGAGATACATGTAATTTCCCCCCACTGCAAATCATCCTGTAACATTGCTTTTATTCATACTGTACATGTCTCTACATGCAAAGTTCTAACTAAGCAATAAGGCCCGAGGGGATGTGGTATATGGCCAGTATACCACGGCTAAGGGCTGTTCTTAGGCAAGACGCAACGCGGAGTGCTAGGACACAGTCCTTAGCGGTGGTATATTGGCCTTATATCACAAACCCCAGAGGTGCCTTATTGCTATTATAAACTGGTTACCAACGTAATTAGAGCAGTAAACATAAATGTTTTGTCATACGGTACCCATGGTATACGGTCTGATATACCACGGCTTTCACCCAATCAGCATTCAGGGCTCAAACCACCCAGTTTATAATGTAGATTATAGTGTTCATAGTGCGGTCTGTAAAAAGTATGTGGACACCTGCTCGTCAAACATCTCATTCCAACATCATGACCATTAATATAGAGTTGGTCCCCCCTTTGCTTCTATAACAGCCTCCACTCTTCTGGGAAGGCTTTCCACTAGATGTTGAAACATTACTGCGGAGACTTGCTTCCATTCAGCCACAAGAGCATTAGTGAGGTCGGGCACTAATGTTGGGCGATTAGGCCTGACTCGCAGTCGGTGTTCCAATTCATCCCAAAGGTGTTCGATAGGGTGGCGGTCAGGGCTTTGTGCAGGCCATTCAAGTTCTTCCACCAATCTCGACAAACCATTTCCGTATGGACCTTGCTTTGTGCACGGGGGCATTGTCATACTGAAACAGGAAAGGGCCTTCCCCAAACTGTTACCACAAAGTTGGTAGCACAGAATAATCTAGAATGTCATTGTATACTGTAGCGTTAAGACTTCCCTTCACTGAAACTAAGGGGCCTAGCCCGAACCATGAAAAACAGCCCCAGACCATTATACCTCCTCCACCAAACTTTACAATTGGGGCAGGTAGCGTTTGCGAAGCATGATTCATCACTCCAGAGAATGCGTTTCCACTGCTCCAGAGTCCAATGGTGGCAAGCTTTACACCACTCCAGCCCTGCTCTTGCAGGGCAGAAAATTGACGAACTGACTTGTTGGAAAGGTCACATCATATGATGGTGCCACGTTGAAAGTCACTGAGCTCTTCAGTAAGGCCATTCTACTACCAATGTTTGCATGGCTGTGTGCTCGATTTTATATACCTGTCAGCAATGGGTGTGACTGAAATAGCCGAATCCACTAATTTGAAGGGGTGTCCACATACTTTTGTTTATATAGTGTATTTTATCCGTATAATCTGATTAATGTGCCTGTCTGTATATTCTGCTTATTGTGGCAGGATCATTTCAGAGTCAAATTCCTGAACATGCAAATGTCTTCGGTGAATAAAGGTTTTTCTGATTCTGAATACACGTGGCTACTGAATAACCAAAATAAAAGTAAGATCCAAAAAAGTAAAGACAAGAAAAGTAACAGTTATAGCCAAGAAATGTTTATAGTCCAAAAAGGAATGATCAAAAGAGCCCATTGGATCTTTGCAGTTCACACTGAAGTTAATGTTGTACATGTGGCAGCATTTAGCTCACAAGTGGTCCACAAACCCCAATTAATACTGATTTGATTATGGACTTCACACTAGGCCAAAGCAGGGCTTAAAACAAAGAATTACCTTGACGATGTTCAGCTTGGGCAGCAAGTTGCAGTCGGCCAGAGTGAGGTCCTGCCCATCCAGGAAGGGGCGGGCGGAAGAAGTGACCTCATCAGCACTAGTCTCGTCAATCTCCTCAGGAAGTGGTGAGCCAAGGTAGTCATCTAGCTTCTTCAGGGCCTTGAGCAGGCCTTTCTCTAGGTCTGACCACACAGAGAACACACAAAGTACAACACATTTATTAAGACGGACACGTACATAAACAAACTGTAGTACGCGCAAAGCTAAAGCTCCTCACTAGTATCATCAAGTAAAGCCTTTAGAGAGCTCCCTGCAATTATATTGAAACAGGAATTGAATGTGCTGCACCATGAAACAATGCACAATACAAAGGAAATATGACTAACACCCATAGAAATATAATTACTTTAATTATTTGAACAAAAACATAATTGGACTTGAGGACTTGAGGTACAGATGTAAATTGCTGAGTTAAAGAGTAATTTAAAATGACTCATTGCACATGACAAATGCTTATCTTAGTGTGTACTTTTCACTGTACTTCTGAAAGCGCTGCTAAAAATACAAGACCACAGGCAACCGGTTTGTGAAGAGACGCAAGGCTCAGAGCATAATGCCATTAACAAAGACACTCCCTGCTGCTCTGGAATACAGAGACAGATTGTGGGAGTTCTTGCAGGTGCTTGTTAACACACAATAGTGTTTCTGTACATGAAAGGGTCGGGCTCAGTTCATCCTGAGTTGTCATTGTCACTCACTGTCATTGAGCTGGGGGTTTGAATTCTTGATGTATGCCGAGAACTTGGAGAACACGTCCAGGCCGGCTGTGTTAGACTCGGGGTTCCTGGAAGCCATGCGGGGGTATCTGGGGAGGGGGTGGAGGACGTATTACAAATTTGCCATCTAGCAGACCTCCGTCAGCAAGTTACCATGGTAGAAAGCATGTTGTCTTCAGAGAGGAACACAGGAAGTAACGTTAAACACATAAAGTACATGCAAGGACAGTACATAACCTATCAACATACTTTACAGAGGCAAACAACACACACAAATGATTATACAAAGGAAGCTAAGCTTCTCCTAAAGTAAATTGAAGGAAATTGCCAACCTTATATAATTACTTTTGTCTATACAGAAAGAATTCAAATCATTCCAAATAAGCAAGTACACCAGAAAGCATGGTTTGGCCCCAGATGATCATTAACTTCATTAAAAAAAAACAAGCTGTGGATTGTTCTAAATCACAAGTGAATAGCCTACAGTTGGAAGGCCCGCAATTTGGGCACTGCGCGCATTTAAATACCAAATAGATTATTGTTGTGTTATGACTGTCAGCGAAAAGCAGCTAAAATAGTGCCAGGCATATCACTATATTTCAAAATACAATTGCTATTGCTGGAAAGAGAAGACAATAAAAAGTCTCTAATCTATTTAAACCAGAGCCTATCTTATTGGCACCAGCAGAGAGCATCCTCCTTATCCCCGGTGAGTGCACATATTCACTCATCATTAGATCAGTGCAACTTGAAACTTTGTTTTTGGACAATCATTTCCTCCTCCAGGTTAGATGGCCATCTGTATAATTTCTGTCTCCCCTTTTCGTAGGCCTAGATTAGACGCCTGCAGACAAGGTCGTAATTATTGATCTGTTTGTCAGCAGTAGCCTATACTTTTTGTAACCCTGTACTTTTTGTTGTATTCAAAAATATTCTGCTCATGTCTCCAGTCATACAAAGTTTAGTAGAATTGAAATGAAATGTGTTTATAAAAGGCCACATTTTTTCCTGTGAAAAGAAAGGGGAAGAAACGTATCTGATATAGCCTATAGCCTAGGCCTACTCTGCGCCACAACACGCTCAGCGATGCATTGAAGGGATTTTTTTCAAACAGTGATTGAGTTATACTATTAGCCTAAATGATAACTATCCAATCTAGTCAGAATAGTAGGCTATCTTACATAAGTCTACAAATGCGATGATAGATGCATGGAATGCTTTATTATAAAAAAAATGTGCTTCCCCAAACTTGAAATTCACGTGCCACCTATAAACATAGATCTGGAAGGATATGGAACTTAGCTTGATGCAAGTAGCAGCATAACTGTTTGATGGTTTGATCAGAGGATGGAATAAGAATAGAATGATGGAAGGAGTGATTACTTTGGAGGGGACAGGTTCTCCTCCAGGAACTCTTCTATCTTGTTGGTGTCGGTTTTCACCTCCGTCCCATAGAGCAGGAAGGGGGGCTGAGCACCAGGTGCTAGGTCCTTAAGGATGTCTGGTTTCCTATCAAGAGAGAGAGAGAAATGATAGAGGGAGAGAGGGGAAACAATGACAGCATTAGAGTGAGTGAGTAAGTAGCTCAGACATGTGCAAATGTAATATAAATGTATATGTAATATAAATGTATATGTAATATAAATACAGATTGATAGGCATTAGACAGACCTCTTCATGTCCACGGTGGTGACGTTGAACGTTACTCCTTTAAGCCACAGCACCATGAAGAGGCGCTGGGAGAACGGACAGTTGCCAATGCTCTGGCCATCACTGCCTGCCTAGAATGGGATAGAAGGCCACATATTATGGTCATTCATCCGAACAAGAAGATCATATACTACCCAAGAGAGATCGGGGAAGTCAAAGAGTGATTACCCTCAAAGAGGGTAATGTGTGACAGAGCAGGGCTGTGGGTCTCTTGAAATTTGAATGGTGGGAAAATGAACAGGAAGTAAGTATTTTAAGCTGCTACCACAAGGACATCTTTCATACCTGATGAGAAAAAAGGGTTCTAAGTCTAGATATTCACACAGAGAAATCATTATAAGAGAGTGAAAAAAGGGTACCCTATCTTTATATTTGACCGTGTTTTCCTCTGAATGACCACACCCCTGGGCTGCTCTGGCCAGCTTATGAAATATACACTGAACAAAAATATAAACGCAAGAATTTCAAAGATTTTACTGAGTTACAGTTCATATAAGGAAATCAGTCAATTGAAATAAATTATTTTAGGCCCTAATCTTTGGATTTCACATGACTGGGAATACAGATTAGCATCTGTTAGTCGCAGATACCTTAAAAAAAGGTAGGGATGTGGATCAGAAAACCAGTCAGTATCTGGTGTGTCCACCACTTGACTCATGCAGTGCGATACATCTCCTTTGCATAGAGCTGATCAGGCTGTTGATTGTGGCCTGTGGAATGTTGTCCCACTCCTCTTAAATGGCAGACATCGTGTATGGCGTGATGGCGGTGGACGAATAGCACGACAATGGGCCTCAGAATCTTGCCATTGATAAAATGGAATTGTGTTCATTGTCCATAGCTTATGCCTGCCCATATCATAACCCCACTGCTACCATGGGGAACTCTGTTCACAACATTGACAACAGCAAACCACTGGCCCACACGACGACATACACAATGTCTGCCATATGCCCGGTACAGTTGAAGTCCGGATTCATCTGTGAAGAGCACACTTCTCCAGCGTGCCAGTGGCCATTAAAGGTGAACATTTGCCCACGGATGTCGTTTACGACGCCGAACTGCAGTCAGGTCAAGACCCTGGTGAGGACGACGAGCACGCAGATGAGCTTCTCTGAGGTTTCTGAAATTCTTCAGTTGTGCACACCCACAGTTTCATCAACTGTCCGGGTGGCTGGTCTCAGATGATCCAGCAGGTGAAGATGCCGGATGTGGAGGTCCTGGACTGGCGTGGTTACACGTGGTCTGCGGTTGTGAGGACGGTTGGACGTACTGCCAAATTATTTAAAACAACGTTGGAGGAGGCTTATGGTATTGAAATTAACAATAAATTATCTGGCAACAGCTCTGGTGGACAGTCCTGCATGCCAACTCCATGCTCCGTCAAAACTTAAAACATCCTGGCATTGTGTTGTGTGACAAAACTGCACATTTTAGAGTGGCCTTTTATTGTCCCCAGCACAAGGTGCACGTGTGTAATGATCATGCTGTTTAATCAGCTTCCCTGATATGCCACAAATGTAAGGTGGATGGATTATCTTGGCAAAGGAGGAAATTCTCACTAACAGGTGCACAATATTTGAGAGAAATAAGCTTTTTGTGAGTATGGAAAATTTCAGGGATTTTTGTTGCTAGCTCAAGAAACATGGGATCAACACTTTACATGTTAAGTTTATATTTTTGTTCAGTATAGATTAAGGAGCCTATATATCATATGTATTATCTTAATGTGCATTTATTTAGATTATAAAATGTTCTGGCCATTCAACTGATGTGCCAAATGGGGTACAGTAATAGGCATGGCTAATATGTTAATCAAATATAGCGTAATATATGGTCGCCCTATCTTATGAATACCATGAAAACCCTTAGGCCTGCTTTCTCTAGGCATTCAGTCTTCAAACAAATGATGCGAGGGACCAGTGGCAACAGTTTACTTTTCTCACTGATAAGTTATCTTGCTGCAGAAATGCGTGAGTTATAATGACGTTTTAGTAAAATAGATTACATTGTACCTACCACATAATGACATTTTGGCAGCGAAAAGTAATGGCGCATTGTTTACAAAGTAACTTGTCCAAGATATGATTATGCATGTCACAGAATGGATTTGATGACGTTGCTTACCTTCACAAAAAGTTCAACTTGAGGTTGATTTTCGTCACTCATCTTTTTGTTTCAAGTGTTGCTGCTGGAACTGGAATACCTAAAGGAGACAGGACTGATTCGTTTTTGGATGGGTAGCGTTAACAACTCGCAATGTGCAGTCTTGCACTAACTTTCAGATATTTGACTAATAAACATAACCGATGTCGACCAAGGGCTTGGCCGCACTATCTGCTATAGTCAGTCAGATAAATTCGATAGTTTATATAAACTAATACAAACAAGCATCAGGAAAAATAAGGTCTTACTGTAAACCGTTATGACTTAATTAATAACAATCTTTCACGCGAGTTTGGTGAGTAACAATGTAGTCTAAATTGTTCTTACCTCGCTCACGTCCTGTGTGGAACTTGCAGTTAACGCCTTTTCGGTTTCCCCTCCCTCTGTGTCGCTTGCTACACACTCATTCCTCCATTTCCTGGAAAGCCCACATACAAGTGATGTTTAGAACTCCGTTGTAACCCTAACCAAGCGCCCCGAGCGAATAGCGGCGATAAGAAAGAAAGGCACCCGATTGTGTACGTGAACGAGATGGGGACAGAGGGGTGGGGGTGGGGCAGGGAGACCTTGGTGGTCGTCGATGTCATTTGGGTTATGAAATCAAAAAACATTGTAATACAGTAGCATACCGAAGCTGAAGACAGCAGATATTTAAGGATCTGACCCGTAAAAAACATTTTAGCCTGAAATGACATACCCAAATCCAACTGCCTGTAGCTCAGGACCTGAAAGCAAGGATATGCATATTATTGATACCATTTGAAAGGAAACGTTTTGAAGTTTGTGGAAATGTTAAATTAGTGTAGGAGAATATAACACATTAGATCTGGTAAAAGATAATAGAAAGAAAAAAACATGCATTTTATCTGATTTTTTTGTTCCATCTTTTAAATGCAAGATATGGACACAATGTATTATTCCAGTTTAGGAGCAATTTAGAATTTGGCCACTAGATGGCAGCAGTGTATGTGCAAAGTTTTAAACTGATCCAATGAACCATTGTATTTCTGTTCAAAATGTTGTATCAAGTTGTATCACCTGGTTCACCAACTACTTCTCTGATAGAGTTCAGTGTGTCAAATCGGAGGGCCTGTTGTCCCGACCTCTGAGAGTCTCTATGGGGGTGCCACAGGGTTAAATTCTCGGGCCGACTCTCTTCTCTGTATACATCAATGATGTCTCTCTTGCTGCTGGTGATTCTCTGATCCACCTCTACGCAGACGACACCATTCTGTATACCTCTTCGTTGGACACTGTATTATCTAACCTCCAGATGAGCTTCAATGCCATACAACTCTTCTTCCGTGGCCTCCAACTGCTCTTAAATGCAAGTAAAACTAAATGCATGCTCTTCAACCGATCGCTGCCCGCACCTGCCCGCCCGTCCAGCATCACTAATCTGGACGGTTCTGACTTAGAATATGTGGACAACTACAAATACCTAGGTATCTGGTTAGACTGTAAACTCTCCTTCCAGATTCACATTAAGCATCTCCAATCCAAAATGAAACCTAGAATCTGCTTTCTATTTCGCAACAAAGCATCCTTCACTCATGCTGCCAAACATACCCTCTTAAAACTGCCAATCCTACCGATCCTCGACGATGTCATTTACAAAATAGCCTCCAACACTCTACTCAACAAATTGGATGCAGTCTATCACATCCGTTTTATCACCAAAGCCCCATATACTACCCACCACTGCGACCTGTACGCTCTCATTGGCTGGCCCTGGTTTCATACTTTTCGCCAAACCCACTGGCTCCAGGTCATCTACAAGTCTCTGCTAGGTAAAGCCCCACCTTATCTCAGCTCACTGGTCACCATAACAGCACCCACCCTTAGCACGCGCACCAGCAAGTATATCTCACTGGTCACCCCCAAAGCCAATTCTTCCTTTGGCCGCCTTTCCTTCCAGTTCTCTGCTGCCAATGACTGGAACGAACTGCAAAAATCACTGAAGCTGGAGACTCATATCTCCCTCACTAGCTTTAAGCACCAGCTGTCAGAGCAGCTCACAGATCACTGCACCTGTACATAGCCCATCTGTAAATAGCCCATCTGTAAATAGCCCATCCAACTACCTCATCCCCATACTGTATTTATTTATTTATCTTGCTCCTTTGCACCCCAGTATCTCTACTTGCACATTCATCTTCTGCACATCTACCATTCCAGTGTTTAATTGCTATATTGTAATTACTTCGCCACCATGGCCTATTTATTGCCTTACCTCCCTTATCCTACCTCATTTGCACATACTGTATATAGACTTTTCTACTGTATTATTGACTGTATGTTTGTTTATTCCATGTGTAACTCTGTGTTGTATGTGTCAAACTGCTTTGCTTTATCTTGGAGAGGTCGCAGTTGCAAATGAGAACTTGTTCTCAACTAGCCTACCTGGTTAAATATAGGTGAAATAAATAAATAAATACAAAAGTCTGTCCAAATGTGCCTAATTGGTTTTAATAATACATTTTCAAGTTCATAACTCTGCACTCTCCTCAAACAATAGCATTGTATTATTTCACTCTAATAGCTACTGTAAATTGGATAGTGCAGTTAGATTAACAAGAATGTAATCTTTCTGCCCATATCAGATATGCCTATTTCCTATTTTCCATTCTGATTCCACCAGGCAAGCAGGGCGGCACTGAGAGCTACAGTTACAGAGACATGGACGGAGCTAGCCCTGTTACACAAGTCTGTCTGGCAGCATGAGAAGCTGCTGGTGACACCAGCACCCTGGATGGCTGCAGCGGTGGTCTTGCCACACAGGTCTGTGTCCAGACAGCCACGGGTGTGAAGTTTCAGAAACCCTATGGCATTTAATTCTAGATGGAGTGGATTTTGGATACGATGTTTCAGTGATTGGTTCGTTATGACATTGACGTTATATCAGCGAATTCATTGCATATTCACACGTTTTTGGTGTACAGGCTTCCTTACTTGCTTCTCCGGTGTAGCAGTTGAGAGTGGAGTTGTCACACACCATGTTTGTGGGAAATAAACATGTCCAGAATATTCCCACACTGCACTGCTTACAGGTCAGAGACTGGGCTGTGGCGCATGGAGGAGAGGCAAGAGAAGTTGATGAATCATGTGCAGTGCAGTGCAACACAAGACAATACAATACAAATAATGATACAGTAGATAGGTAGGAGCACCTGACTGAACATGAGCTTGTTGCTAATGACGGGTGGCATCAGGTGGAAGAATGCAAGGAGACAGCATGATAAAAAACTGAAACATACATGTTTAGACGTTCACAGTAAGTACAGGTATTAGATATGTACATTAAGACGAATGGTCTACTCGATTGTATACTGTGTAAATTGATATTGTACACACAGGGCAGCCCCTGAAACTAGAGTGTTCGCTGGCTTCTTTCATCTACAAAGTTGCCAATTACATGTGGTTCAGTCATTAGAGTGGAATTAATATTTTTTTAATTAGTGAAGGTAATGCTACCACAGCAGACTCCGTTTGTCATAGCAGAACGGCCTAGGTACTCATGTATAATTGTTCCTGGAAATCAGAGTATAACAATAGAAATCACTCTCAAGTTCCCAATACTCCTTTTGTTGTGTACAGAATAGGTAACATGCATCCCATGGATGTCTACCATCATATTTACCAAGGGGGTCATACGTAGGGGAGTGTACCACCATCCCATATAAACAATTTATAGCTTTAGAAAATAAAAGCACCTACTTCAGAATTTGTGATCAACCCTAACTAATCAAATCACAAGGTCTTACTGTACCCGTCTTTGAATATTGTCATAGGGACAGATGATTCCGATAGGATTTAGCCACGGCTATGAAGACCACCAGGACAGTTAGCCCTATCAAAATATTAGTCTTCATCTTGTAAGAGGCTAGTGTTTGTTGTTTTCAATAGGAGTCGGAGGCCTAATCCCGGAAAATGTACTCACTCTATAGAAAATGGTGAGGAAAGATTACTAATCAAATTAATGGGGAAAATTACAGTTTGGTGCAGATGGAGACTAGAATGAAGTATAGCAGGTTTTATCGTCTTCCATCAGGGTGTTAAGCGGACGTTTGTCGGAAAAGAACAGTCCGGAATGCAGTTAGTATCTGTAAATGATTTATATTATTTTATTATTTGTTCAACCATTTCACATACACACACACACACACATAATGTAGTGTCTCGTAGTAGTAGGTATTTTTTTAAAGTGTCATATGTGGTATGTTTATTTATTGTACATAGAATACATAGAAAGTGTATCTTTATAAAAAAAAGTACAGAGTGTAAAATACTCAGCAACT